>NW_005842562.1:929170-929443 GCF_000455745.1 Alligator sinensis | reverse complement strand
TGTTCACCAGAGCACCCCAAGGGATGACAAGGTTGAATGGTTATAAACTCCTGCAAGACCATTTCAGGCTGGACATAAGGAAGAATTTATTTACTGTCCTAGACCCCAAGGTCTGGAATAGCCTGCCATTGGAGGAGGTTCAAGTACCTATATTGAACACATTTGACAGTACTTAGTAATTAAAAGTGCCTCGACACAACAGAATTCTTAGCACGATGCGAGTACTCGGTGCAAGGTTATGCCTCGCTACGGCGGGGAAAACCCTGGGGGCGC
>NW_005842562.1:925965-929157 GCF_000455745.1 Alligator sinensis | reverse complement strand
CAGTGATCAGCTCCCGCCAAAACTAGCAGCTGCACTGTTTGGATGCATGCTACCGATTGGCTCATTGTAAATTATTCATACCCAGAGGCTAGCAATTGGCTCACTAGCCGTATAAAAGCTTGGGTACTTTCCGCCCAAGCCGGAGAACTCCGCGTGTACGTTGGGAACGAGTTCCTTGTGTACCTTGGAGCAAAATTGGAGGCCTGATCAACCACCAACCACTCCCCGTCACCGACCGTCCTGACGTACCCTGCATCCTGCATGCTCGGAAAACATCGGTGTGCCATCCGGTTTCTTTCTTTTGCTTGTAACCTGTAACGGAGCGTGCCTACACTGTGTGCATCGAGGCAAGTCCCTGTATGTCCGTTTGTAAGTAAAGTTCTTTTTCAATTCAACCAGTACGCGTTTGTGCCTAATTCCACTCCATCGGTGCGGCCCCAATTCCGGCTATGCTCGGCCCCCACAACCTTCAAGAGAAAATTGGATGTTTATCTTGATGGGATCCTATGACCCAAGCTGACTTCCTGCCCTTTGGGCGGGGGGCTGTACTTGATGATCTTCTGAGGTCCCTTCCAGCCCTAATGTCTATGAAATCTATAAAAAAAAGTCCCATGACTTCTACCCAGCACATGATGCTCTGGTTCTAGCTCCCAGATGCCTTGGAAGGTGGAAAGCATCCAGGGGCTTCAGCTGGAGCTCAACACACTGGGCAGAAGCCATCGGGCCTGGCAGCGCTGTTTTTCTCCCCTCACCTCCAGCTGCAGCTCCTGCTCCTGTCACACTGTGCAGCACTGCTTAGGGCAGGGGGAAACTTGGAAGGCGGAAAGTGTCTGGGAGCTGGAGCCAGACCTCCACACACTGGGCAGAAGCCACAGGGATGAAGCTTCCCATTTCCCTGCCCAGAGTGGTGTGGTGCAGCCGCGGCAGTGGCAGCTGGAGGCAAGGTGGACAGAACAGCTCACCTGGCCCCAGCCAACCTGCAGGTGGTTGTGCCCCTGCAGCCCCAGGTGCTCCATGAAATGGGGCACGGTGATGGCTGCCAGGCTCAGGATCTGCTGGTGCCTCCAAGCTGGCCCAGGAAGCCCACTCCCCAGCCAGCCCCTGCCTGTTCTGGGCCAGGCTGTCATGCAGCCACAGTAGGCTGGAAAGGGAGGTGCCCCCATGGACCAGCTGGGCTCCATGACAGCCCTGTCCAGCTTGGGCCCAGGGATCTGGGAACCATTTGGCCACACAACCTCCATGGCCCCAGCCTAGGCTGCCCCTCTGCCTCCACCCTCAGCAACACCTGCAGGCCAGCTGGCAGCTGTGTAACTGCAGCCTCAGCCCTGGGCAGATTACAAGGCCATGCCAGCTGGGTCTGGCCAGGCCCCCTGCCACCCAAGCAAGAGCAGGAGGGAAAGCTGGGAAGACCCTGACTGGGGTCCCATGCTCATCCAGAGACAGGGGAGTTTAATCCCCACCCCCCGCCCCCTTTTTCCTGAGGCACTCCCCCAGCCAGTGTCTGGCCCCAGGGACAAGCCTGGCAAGGGCTGCTTCCCCACTACCCTTCCAGGCACAGCATGGCTGGGGTCCCTACAGGCCAGGGTGCGGGTTTAAACCCCCACCGCAATCCTACTTAGCCCCTGCCAGCGTGGCCTAGCCACAACCTCCAGGTCAGCTTCCCTCCAGCCTTGGGGCTGCTGCAAAGGGAGGAAGGGCTGCTCTAGCACCCCCTGGCTTTTAGCCGGAGCCATTGAAGGCATGTGCCTGCATTTCCCAAATTAAACATGAATGTCTGTGCACTTGAAAATCAGTTCAATCTTTGTAGATTAGGCTAACCTGCAAAGATTGAATCAATTCAGGCTCCAGCTTTTTGAATGTCTGTCCCTAGCCACAGTCTCTGCTCAAATAGAGGCATTCAGCCAGCAGACTCCAGCAGGTGATTTAGGGTGTCCATGTGTCCACAATTTCAAATTAGTTCCAGGTGCGCAGGATTGCCCCTTCTTCCAACACCAGCATCCAATTCTGACTCTGGCAGTGCTGTATTGCAAAGCCTGGGGCATTGCAAGTCAGCTTCCCAGTGAAGGGGGAATCAGCCAAGCAGAATCTAGGTATTTTTTTAAAAACAACCTGTTTTATTTAGTCACAGCCCATCTTGGGACAAGAGATGTTCAAGCAGCTTCCAGCCACCTGCTCTTTCAGGATTACCAGCCCAGCACCAATCTCTGATTCCCAGAAATCAGCCCCATCTCGAGGGACCAAGGCAGAGAACAAACTCTTATAGCTGAAGAGTTCCCATGCAAAATCTGGAACAATCCAGGACCAATTACAACATGGCATGGGTATTAGAGGACTACCTGCCATTCAAATAACCCAGGGCCCAAGGAGTAGCTATTATATTTCATTAGGATCGCTATGGGTCTAAACTTTCTCACTTATTTCTCAATTTATGAAAGACCAGGTGTGAGGCTCAATCTAGGGAAAATCTCTATGATGGACAGAGAGTTTAGAAAGCTGAATGTGGGAGGGCAGATTCTTTAGCCTTAGGAAAATGTTTCATTAATACAGCCATGATTCACTATTTCTCATATAAGAAATTTTCAGTAAAAAAAAAAAAAAAAAAGGTGAGAAAACAGTTTGAGGACAAAAATAAACATAGATGAACAACTGAAAGGTTAGAGGCATCCCTCTCAGAATCTAGATGTGCTAAGGCACCTCATAATGGATTTCAGTGCCCAACATAAATTATTGGATACTGGAAAATACACTAAAGGGAATAATCCGGGCTCTTACAGGAAGAGACAACATGGCTGAAGAGTTCTCTACTGTTTCTGACTGCTACAAGCCTCAGACCCTGAAGTAAAACTGACCAGAATCTGGCCCATGGCCTTTAAGAAACACTTACATTTTTTTTCTCAGTTCTAGACTTCTATACCTACATTGCAGTTGCAAGTCACTTCTGAATGGACAGATCCGGTCTCATTTTCTGTCCGAGTGCCAGAGAGCCAGAAAGAGCTTGGCCTACAGCATCAATATTTTGCAAACACTGTTGATGATTTCAGGCCTGTACCACAATGTGATTCCAACCAGTCCATGCCAGTCTCTCAAGCCCAGAAACAACATAGGACACAGTGGTGTTCAGATGGTCAGAGAATATGGTTACTGACTGCTTTCTTCATATGGGAGACTCTAGCCATTCAAAAAAAGGTCATG
>NW_005842562.1:917432-925955 GCF_000455745.1 Alligator sinensis | reverse complement strand
GGAGAGAAAAGCCTCCCCAATTCCCTCAGCATGGCATCAGCCTCCCAGGAAACCATTCCTGTGTCACATGCTGCATTGAATCAGGGAAGTGCCACAGCAGTCACTACCTATGGTGATCTCCACTTACAGCAAACACAGCTGCTAGCAGTAAGGACACCGTGCCAGCACAAGCACTGAAGTTTCCACACGCAGCTCTATAGTCTCAGCTGCTGTAAGCTCCCAAACTTCTGCTGAGAAATCTTTCCAGCATGGACATAGTCAGTCAGTCTGCAGCACTAAACATTCAGCAACTATTTATCCCACCCCCCAATACAAAATAAATGGATAATGTATGTATATGCACACACACATGTTTCTGTCATATTTAAATCCTTCTCCAGAAACCGGGTCAAATGCCTGAAAGTTAATTTATATGTTTTATTATATACATACATTTGTGCTGTCACACAGAAGTTATCAGTCATTTACTGAAAACCTAAGGGTAAATAATGAAAAACTCTTCCTAATGAATATCTGATGCTTTATTTTTGTAAACTGCTTTAATATTTACATTTATTTAGGTAGATAATTAGGACTTTCTTCTTTTGAAGCCAATCCCTCTTTCCCCTTGAGAATGAATATATGTTAGTTGACTAGTGAAGAATTGCTGGCTCCTAAAAGTGATGTTAGTAACAGACTAGTTGATATCCACACTAGAGTACCAAATCCAACTTCCTAGATAAGAAGATAATTTGAGGGGTTAGAACGATTAACAAATGGTATGGTATCAGACTTAACTTAAAAATTCTTTTCAGTCTGTTTTGCTTTTATGCAGAAAAAAGTGTGTTATCACTAACACAAGCATATTTTCCCATGGTTTACACACTCTGAAATCTATTTCTAATGTGAAGGGATTTAAAGTGTAATTATGATGAGAAAAATGATTTTTTATTCAACATACCTGCTCTGAATGGACAAATTTTTTTCTGAACCTAACTATTCCCTAACTACTGACTGCCTGGAAAGTAGGGCTGGAAGGGACCTTGTAGGGTCATCTAGTCTGCTCAAGGCAGGATCACCACTGCCAACCATCCTAGTCAAGTATCTGTCTAGCCAGCTTTTAAAAGTTTCCAAGCCTGGAGATTTCACAACTCCTCTAGGTAGCCTGTTCCAATGTCAGGCCCCTCTCATAGTCAGAAAGTTCCTCCTAATCTCCAGTCTAAATTTCCCCTGCAGCAGTTTGAGGCCGCTGCTCCTAGTCCTATCCCCTACAGCCACTGAAAAAAGCCTATCTCCATCCTCTCTATAAATGCCTTCAGATATTTGAAGACTTATCAAATCTCCCCTCAGTTTTCTCTTCTCTAAGCTAAATAACCCTAGTTCTTTTAGCCTTTCCTGATAAGGCTTGCCTGCTGGGCCCTAATCACGTTGGTTGCTCTGTGCTGGAATCTTTCCAAACTGTCCACATCCTTCGTAAAGTGTGGGACCCAAAACTGGACACAGTCGTCCAAGTGAGGCTTCACCAGTGCTGAATAGAGTGGAAGAATCACTTCCCTTCACTTGCAAGTAACATTTCTGTCAATATAACCCAGGATGCTGTTGCCTTTCTTTGCAACAAGAGCACATTGTTACAGGCTCATATTCAGCTGATGGTCCACTGTAACCCACTAGGTCCTTCTCTGAAGTGCTGCAATGGTCATTTCCCTGGTCAGTTTGTATTATGCATACAGTTATTCTGTCCCAAGTGCAGGACTTTGCACTTGTCTTTGTTGAACCTCATCTCATTGATTGAGGACCATTTCTCCAGACTGTTCTGGTCATTCTGGATCCTAGCCCTGCCCTTTGGAGTGACCACAACTATCACCCACCTTAACATAAGCATATACTATTTCTGTTGACTGTCTACCAAGGATAAGTTCAGCTGAATGTGCCTATAGATTATATATCTGCTTATCTGGCTGACCAAAATCAATGTTACTACAGGTTTCCCTCAGTTTATGTGGGTTCTGTATATGCAAATTCACTCTTATGTGATAACCCTTTTTATACCCCAAATTTGTTATATGCGAGGTACATTCACTCTTATGCAAACGGCTCCGGGGCTCCACTTGTCCCCACTCAACTCAGCCCCTGGACTGTGCCATGCCGTGGTGCAGGCAGATGGTGTCGGCTCCCCCTGGGGTCACTGCAGCACAGGTTGGGGTGAGCGGGGAGAAGCGGAGGTCCGGGGCATGGTGAGGTAAGTCTGTAGGGGAAGGGTCGGGAGGAGGGATGCAGCGCAGCCCGTTGGCTGCTCCTGGGGATGCAGCAGGGAGCAAAGCAGAGGAAACTGTGAGTGGGTGCGGGGCATGGCTCTTGCTGCTATATGCACCACAGGAGGGCTGCAGGCTAGGGGGCTGTGCCGGGCTCTTCTGCACGTGCCATCTGATCTGTGCACAGGAGGAAAGCAGGCTGCCACTGCTGGTTGGAGCCAATGACGACACCAGGCTCTTCCTGGTGCTCAGGGCAGGCTACAGGGATGGAAGGGAGGCTGCTGCCACCCCAAATTTACTGTAGTCCCCCCCAACCTGCCCTCCCAGCACCTCCACCAAGCGCTGGGAAGGGCCTGGTGCCACAACCGGCCCCAGCCAGCAGCAGCAGCCTGCTCTCCCATGAGCAGATCCGGGGGCATGTGCCCCCCAGGAAGAGCCTAGTGCAGTCCCCCAGCCCACAGCCCTCCCGGGGTGCACGTAATAGCAAAAGCTGCACTTCCCCTCCCCTGCCCCACACCCCGCACCCACTCACAGTTTTCTCTTCTTTGCTCCCTGCTGCAGCCCCGGAAGCAGCCAACGGGCTGTGCTGTGCCCCTCCCCTGCCCCTTCCCTAGTCCCAGCCTTCCTCCCTCCCTCCCTCACCACCATGGGAACATATTTCTATTTCTTTCATTGTAAAATGGGTTCCCTTTATGCAAATTTGATTTACGCACAGTTTTCCGGGAACTCATGTACTGCATAAATTGAGGGAAACCTGTACTGTTTCCACAGAAAAGTGATAAGTGGATGGGCTGTGTCCAAAATTGGATGGTATTTTGAGAACCTGTTTATGTAGAAAACATTCTGATTAAGAAATACTTATAGTGAAGACTGTAGCTACATGAGCTGTGATATATGAGCTCTGATAGATGACTGAGTGAAGGCAGCAGCAGGAGTGTCACAATTAGGGTTGGGCGATTTTTTTTTTAATTAAAATTTTATTTCCTGAGAAAATGCAGTTTTGTCTGACCTGAAACTTCAAGAAAATCTTCAGCTGAAAAAAATCTGGGTGCTAGAGTTACAAAAGCAAGGGTGCTGCTCCATTAACCCAATAGGGCACTCACCTAGGATGTGAGACCAACACAGATCCTACTTGCTCTGGTGCATGGGCATCTGGTGTCTCTTGAGTGCGGGGGGAGGGGCATGTGCCCCCCCTGACACCAGTCAGCAATGGGGAGGGTCCCCCAGTGACCAATCCTGCTGGCTAGCGGGTAGGTCCCCCAGCAGCCGATCCTGCTGGCCGGGGAGGGGGGGGCACTCCCGCCTGCCCACCAGCTAAACAGGGAGTGTGGCCTGACAGGGGGTACACCAGTGCTCTCAGGGGGTGCATGGGCACCCCTGTGCATCGCCCCTGCTCTGGTGACTGAGGGGATTTGAAATCATAGTTTCCTTGGCCCAGTAAAGTGTCTGTAGGACCAGGCTACAGGCTATTTCAAGATGAGGCACTCTCAATTTCACTGGTTTATGCTGTTCAACTTGCATAAAGTATACAGATATCCACTTCCTGGCAAGTATCCTAATTCCTAAGCTAAAGTGTCTAGCGTTCTCTCTCTCTAGTTCAGAGAATATCTAAATATAATACAAAGTAGAAGAGCCTCAAGAAAGTGAATTGGAAGGATAAAAAACCCCTTCCTCACCCCCCCACCCCTCCAATATTGTTGTCTGATGGACAGGGCACTCTCCTGCAAGACTGGAGATTCTGGTTTAAGTAGGTTTGAATCTGAGCTGCAGAGTACCTTACCTGATGGGCAAAATGGGAACACAAACCCATTTTGCCCCAGGTTCTGTAAGCAGGGGTTGAACCCAGCCATGACCTTCGCTACTGAGCACTTGATGATGGTGCCTAAAATGGAAGCAAAGGGAAAAAAAAATTCATTTTCATTAAGATCAAGTTGATTTTCCCCCCTCCCCCCACAATTTTTGGCTCAGAAACAACCCAAAGTGGTTATTTTCAGAACCCTTAACACAGGAGCATACCAATAGGAAACCTGCTTTTAATTATAGGGGTCCATAAACCAGACCCAGGCACCTATACACATGCTCTGACATGTTCCAGTTAGAACAAGTTGGAGAAGACTCAATTAATCGAGTCTGCTGGAGTGTACTAATCAGAATGTTCCAGCGTGCCATAGCGTCTCCTGTATTTACTGTCCCCATATTTCAAAATGGCAGTGGGGGAACATTAATTAAAGCTCATCAAATGACACCACACCCATTTTGAAATGCGGGGCACTGAATACATGAGACAGTGGGGGTGTTTAAAATAGAGCGGCTCCGAAGAGCCACCTCCCACCCCCAGAGCACATGTAACAATGTCCTGAGACTTAATATGGTCTTATAGAGAGAGAGCATAGAGGGCTTTTGGAGTGCCTCTAGGTCTTGGAAACACACTTCTCTTTGAAAAGGAGCAGAGGGAAAGACACAGGACATGTGCCCCTAGGTCATTTGAGTGTTTTTGACAATCCCACCCACTAGCAGGATGGCATCTCAGTGCACAGCTGCAGCAAATGAAGATAACTGCAGAGTACCAGGCAGTGGGAATTCAGTATGCACAAACTCAGTGCTGCTGCATTTTAGCAGATAATCCTGGAACTGAAGCATATAAGTGCACCCACATGCTAGCTTCTCCTCCGCAATCCTCTCACCTCCCACATTTCTCCAGCACTGCTGACAACTCCTCTAGCTTTCCTGTCAGGCTTACAACATAAGGGTTATCCACAACTCCTTCCTTGTCTTCTCTCTTCTCACTTCAAGCTGTTTCCCAGTCTCACTGCTTCTCCCTTCACTAGGCTTTTAAAATCTGTCCTTCCTACACCATCTTTATGGGTAAAACCCCAGTCAACACTATGGTTCTCTTTTGCCTGGATTGTAGCATCCCTGCCAGTCTCACCAAAGAATGACTGTGAAATGACTTTCCTCTCTCTGGATGACCAAGTCTCCTCATCTTTTCAAGTCCTTCTGTGGGCTCTGCCACTCTCTCCAATTGAAGACCTCTTCCT
Organism: Alligator sinensis; assembly: GCF_000455745.1. NCBI lineage: Eukaryota > Metazoa > Chordata > Crocodylia > Alligatoridae > Alligator > Alligator sinensis. Next base: position 920,686 of record NW_005842562.1, on the reverse strand, counting down.
AGTTCATGCATCTCCTATTAGTCTTCACCTTGCCCTTGGGCTCTGCTCCCTTTGCCTCCTCCTCCCACATTTGTATTTAGAGCTTTAATTGCACTGTATTCTTTGCCCGGAACAACATCCTCCATCCTGTGCCTGCACTTTCATCCTTCAGACCCACAACCCTTATCTTGCTTTCTCCCAGTGGCTTCTCTTCCTTCATGTCTTGTTCTCTTCTTGTCCTACTTAACAATATCCTATGTCATGACTCTCACTCTCTAGCAGGACTCACATCCCTGTTCATTTCAAACCTCCTTTCACATAATGCTTCCCAGGCTCTCTCACATAGCAACTGCATATATCAAGACAAAAAAAAAGTTGCGGACCTCCAATCCCAGGGGTTTCTGGAACCCCCTTGAATTTAGCCAAAAAACCATCAGGAGGCAAGTCATCACTGCCACTCATGGTTTGCACAGATATCTGCAACTCACATCATGAGAAGTCCTTCCTATCCTCCTACAAGGTCTATCTTTCATGTTACTCTTTACATTATAGTAATACAAGGAGGTATATATTATACTTTTCACTATGGGCGTTTCTAGACATGCTCCAGGAGGTGGTGGGGAAGCACATTAATTAGCGAGCCGTACTAATTAAAAGCCCCTGAGCATCATGTATAAAAAAAAAGCCCCACAGCATCCCTGTGCTGAAAAAATGGCAACAGACACTTGGAACTAAAGCTCATTCAATGAGTTCCAGCAGACTTGATTAATCTAGCACAGTGGTCACCAACCAGTGGATCTCGATCCACCGGTAGATTTTGGAGCCTCTTGCGGTAGATCTCGGAGCCTCTTGGAGTCGATCCGAGGCTGGGGCTGGGGGCTGAGTGCCCGCGTGCATGCACACGCATGCCCCAGCCCAGCAATTCAGTCTGTGGGGAGGGAAGGGGCAGGGGCTAGATTAAGGCCCCCACGGTGAGGGACAGTGCCACAGAGGCAGGAGCAGGGGTAAGTTGAGTGGGGCCCTGGCCAGGTGGGACTTACCTGTTGGGGAGGTGCACTCCCAAATAATTTTTTCTTCCTCTGCTTTGATCTGCCCCTCCCCCTTCCCCCCCACAAACTTAACCTGCTTGTCAGGGGAGTGGGGGCAGCAGTGCATGGTAGATTTTGGGTTGCTTTTAAATGCCAAAGGTGCTCTTCCCTACTTTAAAAAGTTGGAGACCACTGATCTAGTGCATTGGAGCAGCCTCCCTGCATGTGTGTAAGTGCCCTGTGTGACCCTATGCATCACAGTCTTAATTTGCTTCTGCTTCTTTGTGATGCGCTTCTTTGCAGTGGAGGAATATGGTGTTAACATGTTAAGCTACCTAGGGCTCCATTTTCATATGATCAATTTTTCCCAATTTTTCCCTTGTACGCATTAACTCATACACCTCATTCTTTCCAATGCCATCTTCTCTATGAGATCATAAACCCTCACCACATTTTGCAATTGCTGTTCTCTTGTAAATTTATTACAAGAGCTGTACCTACATTCTAGTCACTGTATAGGAGGTGTGGCCCACCATATCAGTCATCAATCATCTGTCAAAGGAAAGTTAGTTAGTGCAAGTCTGAAAAAGGAAAGGAAAGAAAAACGCATAAAAAGGACAGCAGAATGGAGGGCTCAGGCTGCAGAATTCAGATCTTGAATTCAAATCTGAGTTGTTCGTAATTCAGGCTTTTGGCCTCAGCCATGTGCCTGTGCTAGCATTGGATCCAGCATTCTAAGTCTGGAGATATCCAGATCCAATATTTTAGAAGAGACCCATCTCAAGACAGCAATAAATACTGAGTACTATGAATAGCTGGAGATGCAATTAAATATTTAAGACAGTATGGACAAACTTAAACTTGAACACAGACTTCTTTATACTCTGTGACGTCAAGCTTCAGCCCTCTTTTCTGCCATATAAAAAGAAAGAGAAATTTGTGAAGCTTCATTTTCAGAACCTCTGATATGAACATTTGCCCATGTCCTTAACTGAAATGCTAGGCACATACAGAGAAACACAGGAATTGTTACCCTTAGCACAAGAGCCCTGACTGTCCTGAAAACTTTCAGAAAGTGAGGTTTATATGTGAATTTCTAGAGGTAAATGTACCCACCCTTTAACAACTGTCAGCTGAGTTAGGTGACTTCAGCACAAGCAATTTGCAATTGTTAGGCATTGACATTTTTAGATGTGTTCAAATTCCTGCTGTTCCACTCCCTTTCTTCATTAGCATATTAGACGCCCCCATGGCATGTTTTAAAATGGTCTGTTAAGTCAGATGTGTGTGAAGGGAAGATGGCTCTGCCTCTGTAACCCTCCTGAGGCTATAGCCTTCTCTTGCCACCTGGGAAAATATATTTCATTAGCAAGAGAGAGCCCCACAAGAGTCAGTCAGTCAGCCCCATACATCCAATTGGACCTCAGCAGGTTATTATCCAGGATTGCAGAGTCTGAAAGAGATTATTCTAATTATTCTAATTGCAACCCTGGTAGCATTCTGCATGGAAACCACCCAATTTCCTCAAGTGCCTCATTAAACACCCACTCACAGCTTGCAGTTGATGGATGTATAACACATGGGTAAGTACCAGACTACACACACTGACCCACCTCCTGCTGGGACTTTTGGATTTAGTCACCCTTGGAAAAATCTCAGGATTTGGTGGCCCTCTGCTCAAAGTGCATTACTAAATAGAGAGACTTGCTGACACAATCAGTGTGCTTTCCTGGCATGTGTACTGCAGGGATTACACCAGAAAGTAGGCTCAAAGGGAAAGTGGGGCTATTTTGAACACCCAGATTTGTAGCAATTTCACCACTAGTGAAACAAAATATACTTTAAATCATCACTAGGCCATTTATACCTGAGCTCTGGCTTCATCTCATTTTTGTCTGGGGATTTCCCTGAGGTTTTTAAATGATAAACTTCACACAATTCCAAGGGAACACCCCCATGGGATAGTTCGGTGGATCAGCACCGTGGGTAATGTTATGTAACACCTGTATCTTGAACTTTGGTTATAGATTTACCTCTCGCTGTTCTGCCCTACACTGACAGGCCCAGGGCAGGTAGATGCAGCCCTATATGCCAGATAAAGTTGCCTTCTCTCTTTTCCCTTCCCTTTTTTTTCCCCTTTTGTTCCTCCTTCTACAACCTGTCCCCTTCTCCCTTGCCTTCTCCAACATTCCTACTCTCACTTCTTTCCTTTCACCATTCCTCCTCCCCATCCCCTACTCATTTTCT
>NW_005842562.1:883267-917422 GCF_000455745.1 Alligator sinensis | reverse complement strand
CTTTCCCTTTCTTCTTTCCCCTCCCTCGTGTTCCTTCCTCTATGCACATAAGTTTGCAGTGCAGTTAGAGCAGTGACTTCAGTGTATCGTGTTTTTTTCCAAATCAATTTAATTTAAAGCTAGCTCAGCATATTGTATAGGTACCTCTAAATTATTTTTAAAGTATCTATCACCCTAGTATCTAAGCATTTCCGAAGTTAGTTAGATTTACATGGCAAGGGTCCTTGCTAACTCCAAGGATTCTTTAGCTCTTGTCCAGTCTCCAGTTATAGGAAGCTGTTTGACATGTATAACATGGCTTTTCCCTGCCTGCATGCCAATAAACTATTTCTGTTCAATGTGAGAAATATTGATGAGGGGGGATCTCACAAGGCCAAAAAAAGAGGGCTAAATCTAAATTAGTCTAGTCTTCTCCAGTAATTCATTCCAGGCCTACCCATTTCTACTTTACTTAAAATGCTTTATCCCTCTCTCTCATACATTTTATCCTCTTCTCATACACCCCAGTAAAATTATTCCCATCAATCCCCAGGTTATATCCTCTTCCTTTCCTCTACCAACATCCCAAGTGACATACATATCCTCTGGCTCCAAGCATATTCCCCTAGCAGATCCAACCCCTCAGGCTCTTGATGTGATGTATGTGTTGTTCTCTAGGGCTGTACAAAGCTTCAGGTGCCGATTCGATTCGGAGGAGATTCAGCCCGATTCGGTGGCTGAATCTCCAAATCTGAATCGCAACCAATGAAAAGGTCCAAATCAATTCGAAGCTCTCCGAATCTTCGGAAAAGATTCTGAGAGCTTTGATGATTCGGGCAGTCCCTGCCTGCTGCAGCAGGGAGCTGGAGCCTGACTCAGAGTCGGTAAGTAGGGGGCGGGGGGGGGCTAGAGGAGGGCGAATCTCCAAATCAGCCAGGCCCATCCCCCCTTCGCTCCCCCAGCCCCACCATGGCTGCCCCACCCACTCCAGCTCTGGCCCTTTCAGGGAAAAAAACCAAAAAATCTCCAAGACTCACCAGCTCCTGCAGTGACCGTGAGGCTTCAGGGGGCTCATGGAAGAGCACCCCCCATGTGGCAGGGGGCTGCAAGGGGCAGGGGGATCACCCCACCATGCAGGGACTGGAGAGTGTAGGGTTTTGGGGGGAGGGGGCTGGGACAGAAGGGAGAGGGTTGGGGGTGCTCCTGCAGAGCCCCTCACGCAGCATGGGGCAGTGGAGGACAGCAGGGATCACCCCCGGCAGCACCCGGTGAGTGCAGGGCTTTTCTTTCAAAGTGCTGGGAGCTAGGGTTGGGAGAACGGGCGGGGGATGGGCCTGCGTGATTCAGAGATTCAGCAGCAGCCAAATATCTGAATCAGATAAGGCTAAATCGATTTGGGACAGTGATTCGAATCACTGAATTGAATCACTGTCCCCTGAATCGGCCAAATCTGAATCTGAAGCGAATACTAGCTGCTTTGCACAGGCCTACTGTTCTCCACTACTGACAACCTTAAAAGTATGGCGTTGGATTGAAGTTATTTAAATATATTTGACTACCTCTAGTGTACCTCTCTGTTTTACCCTCAGCTAGCTTCTCATCAACTACAAGCATGGAGGTGGGTATGTCTCTTCCAGCTCCTCAGTCAGTTGTTTTGGAGTTATTTGTGGTCCTCTCTCTCCTCTGATCTAGTGCAACATCTCAGTCCTGCTCCTTAGCGTTGCTGATGTTGCCGATTTTGGAATCAGCAATAGCCAGTGCCTTTGCAGTCCCATGCTGCTGATATACAAGCAAATGTCAGCAGAGGAGACAGCTTCTTAAGAAAAGGCCCCAGAACAGTGTGGGTACATGTGGGTGAAGAGAGATCTCATGCCTTTCTTTGGCTTTTTCATTCCTTTAGCCCTGGCATTAGATGGGTCTGCACAAGCCTATCCTATTCTATTCTAAGTTTGTAAAACACACTTACCATTGTAGCATCTGAACATCTCCCACTAATGCAATAAAGACTGCGACCACACAAATGTCACGTTTCATAGTTTCACAGATTTCATAGACATTAGGGCTGGAAGGGACCTCAGAAGTTCATCGAGGGGAAGGAAGTCAGCTGGGGTCACGGGTTCCCAGAAAGATAAATGTCCAATTGGGTCTTAAAGGAATCCAGAGTAGGTGCTTGCACCACCTCTGGTGACAGTCTGTTTTAGGCCTTGGGGGCTCAGACTGTAAAGAAGTTCTTCCTTATGTCCAGCCTGAAACGGTCTTGGAGAAGTTTGTGACCATTTGACCTTGTCATCCCATGGAGCACTCTGGTGAACAGGCATTCCCCCAGATCCTGATGTACACCCCTTATATACTTATAGGCAGCCACCAGGTCCACCCTGAGCCTGTGCTTTTCCAGACTGAAGAGTCCCATAGCTCTCAGCCTCTCATCATAAGGCCTGTTTTCATGCCCTTTCATCATGCGCGTGGCTCTCCTCTGCACTCTCTCAATCTTCTCCACATCCTTTTTAAATTGTGGAGTCCAGAATTGGATACAGTACTCCAGCTGTGGCCTCACTAAGGCCGAGTACAGCGGGAGGATAACATCCTCGGATTTGCTAGAGAAGTATCTATGGATGCAAGGCAGAGTTTTGCTTGCTTTGCCAGCTGCAACATCACATTGGTGGCTCATATTCATCCTGTGGTCAGTCATGACCCCCAAGTCCCTTTCGGCTGTGGTGCTAGCAAGCATAGCACTGCCAAGTCTATAAGCATGTTGTGGGTTTTTCTTCCCAAGGTGGAGTACCTTGCATTTTTCGGCATTGAAGGCCATCAGGTTTTCATCCACCCATTTTCTGAGCCAGTAAAGGTCGACCTGGATCACCATCCTCTCCTCAGGTGTGGACGCTTTTCCCCAAAGTTTGGTGTCATCAGCAAACTTGGCCAGTCCACTTCTGACACCAATGTCCACATCATTAATGAAGATGTTGAAAAGCATAGGCCCAAGGACGGAGCCTTGGGGGACCCCACTGGTCATGGCGCACCACAGTGATTGACTTCCATCAGCTACCACTCTCTGGGTCTGACCTCGAAGCCAATTCCACAGCCAATGGACTGTGATGTAGCAGAGGCCGTAATTGGCTAGCTTTTCTATAAGACAATCATGAAATACCAGATCAAAAGTTTTTTTAAAGTCAAGATATATGATGTCAATCTCCTCTCCTTTGTCCAGGTGATATGTCACCTGGTCATAGAAGGAGATGAGACTGGTCAGGCAAGACCTACCTGCAACAAACCCATGCTGGCTATCCCTCAAGAAGTTGCCTTCAGTCAGTTTATCAAGAATGGTCTCTGATGATTTTCTCCAAGATCTTCCCAGGGATGGAGGTCAAGCTGATGGCCCTGTAGTTCCCTGTATCTACTAGTTTGTTGCTAGGGTTGTTGGTTATAGCCATGTTGGTCTGAGGACATAGGCAAGCAAGGTTCTTTGGGGAGATGAGATATCTTTTATTAGACCAACTAAATAGTTGGAAAAAAGTTCTTTCCAAGCTTCTGGGCACAAACCCCCTTCTTCAGGCATTGGGAGACCCTGTTGCTGTTCTAAGTTCTGAACTCAAAACAGGAACAGTCTCCTGATACCTGAATAAGGGTGTTTATGTCCAAAAGCTTGCAAAGAATGTTTTTTGCAACTATTTAGTTGGTCTAATATGAGACATCACATGTTGCTAGTTCTTTCATCCTTGCCTCACAGAGAGAAAGAAGTGCATGTAGTGGACTACCTTGTTTGGGTAGGGTTTTACTCTTTTGTCTTTAAATAGATATGTTGCTGTGGAGGGTAAGATCAAAGAAATGTATCTTTCACTTGGAGAAGGTGAAGGGAATTTGCTCTTTTGAGAGAGTTGATTCCATAGTTCAGACTGGCTCCCAAGAACATTTCTTCCCACACAGGAATTAATTTTAACCAATTCCTGCAAGATATCAGGCACTATAGAGTTGTAGTGGTCTCGTAATGGAGGTGCTGATGGACAACTCTTTTGGAATCATCCTTTTAGGAGGGATTCTGATCTGAACCCTGCTGCCTCTTACAGGTCAAACAGCAGTATCTCATTGATCAACAGAGACAATGCCGCTGAGGCGATCCAGGGATAGGAAGATGGATGTCTACCTTGTATCCACTGAAAGGACAAGATCATCCACCAATGCCACTAAAGTGGTTTCAATTCCAGGGGCTTGCTTAAATCCAGATTGTACCAGGTCAGAGAGATCAGCTTCAGTTCAATGAACTTGTAGCTGGCCTTTGGCTAACTTCTCTTGAATTTGCACAGGAATATGAGGTTGGAACTGGATAGCAGTTGACTAAAACCAGAGTACCCAAAAGAGATTTCTTCAATGTTCGTCAAATTATTGATTGCATTTTTTAAAAGGAGGGGAAATTCTTTGTTGAAAGATACATTGGCTGCTTCGGGAATAAGTAGTACCAGTGGTCAATGTTTCCTTTCACAAGTCAGGAAGGGCCTGGATTAAATTTGAAAGTGTTAGACACTCTTAGGTGTCCAGAAATTCCAGTCAAGTGAATGTACTGAATTCTGGGAAGGCAGCTGGGCTGCTGTTTGGTGGGTACAGGCAACGCAAATCCAGAGATTTCTTCTTAAATCTGCACAAAATAGAATAATGGTTCTTCTGATAATGGGTCCTGTTGAAGCTTGCAGTCATATATTGATAACAGATTTTACAAACCAGGATAACTGCTTGGACCAGAATTTCAGCAGAGGCTGATAGGAAATTTCTTAGTCTGTAATGCAGGCCTTATGGTAGGCTTGGAAGATTTCACTATTTTTCAACCTGTCTGTATTAGCCTTTATTTTCCACCATCAGCACTCAAGTTTTTGTCTCTCTTTTTTCAAGTGGCACAGGATCTGGGTGGACAATGGTGAAAAAAAAAGACTGTTTAAGGGCCATTGAGAGCATTCATTATAATGATTCCATTTTGTGAATGGGGTGCCATTATTTTTTAGTAACTCCAGGCAGGAGTCAGATCATTCTTGCTGGGTATTGGCTCCCCAGGAGCTGCTCTGTTGCCCAGTCATACAGAACACATACTAGAGAAACCCGATGAGGCTCTCACTACACTCAAAATGTTCAGCAGCTGTATTAAAGCAACTTTAATTTTTCATTGCAGAAATTAAATGTACAAAAGGGATACATTAAAGGTTAAGGATCACATCCTCTAGTGGTGGATTCCACAAGATGAAATCAACTTTTCAGGAATGTCATTTCCTGACAAATAACAATACATCAATACATGCTACCTAAAGGTAAAAAGAAAAAGAAAAAAAGAAAAAGTAATTCAATTTTTTGCAGAGGTGTGATTTAGAAATACATCTTTGTGAAATGTATTATGTGCAAGTAACGTTCAGCCTTCCTTTTTTGCTTCCCCCAAGTTTGTTAAAAGTAACTGACAAATGAAAAATAATTTTTTAAAAGCATTTGCACTTAAAGACATATTTGTTATATTTTTCAGGTTATAATGCAAAACTGATTCCCTTAACATAATTGGAAAGAACACAACCCCCCTTTATTGAACTACATTACAATCAGATGTTGCTGACAAATAAAATATTATCAGTCCACTAGGACAAATTAATTACTACAAACAAATGTATCAGTTAAAATTAGTTATTGTTATTAATTGTTGACATGGTTCAGATTCTATAATGATTCCTTGTGAAACACTACTGTGTAGTATATAATTTGACAACAGTTTTTTGGGGTGGCAAAATTAGCCCAGTATCTATTTTCATATTACAAATTTCCAAAATAATAAATCACCTGTACAAGAATACAAATTAAATTCCAGAAGATGATGATCATATACAGTCCAATGTATTCATTCCCCTGGGTACAAAATTTAAGCAAATTTCTTTCCTTGTCTTTAATACAAAAAAAAAAAAAGGAATACATGGAAGTTAAAATGTAACAGATGCAGTAAACTTGCTGAGATTGTGTAGATACTTAGGGACTAATTAGAACATGTGAACACCTGGTGTATCAGCATTTCTCAGCAGACCTAATTATTTGAAATTATTACAATTAACTAGCCTAAAAATAGCTGTGGAGCTACACCAACAACCAGATTTAAAGCCCACTGAAATCAGGACAAGTCTCCCCTCGATGCCTTATGGGCCCTAGTTGAAATACTCAGCTAGGCCACATTTAGGACACAGAATTCAGCTAATGACTCCAGTAGATTGAAATATATGGATGTCTTGTTGGCCACTGCAGCAGTTTGGCCCTTCCAAATAACATGGCTATTTTTCACAGAATAGGCATGGGTCAGGAATCCACATGAGGTGGTTTATAGCCATGCATATTTTAGGACTTTGAAAGCTATTGCTCATAAATATGAGGCAGCACAGTCTCATTTGAAGTTAGGAAGATTGCCTTGGAGTTGCAAAGACCCTGCCTTTCCTATTACATTGGGAAACAATCATTTTAGGCTGCATTAACTGAGCTAGACTTCAGTTCAAGACCTGTCCCAAGCTTTGCAAGAAGTGAAATGAAGTACTCATGATACTAAAAAGTGCTCAGCAATCATCAACCATTTCTTAGAGAACAATAGGACCTAGGGGGTTCTGAGAAATATTTAAAACCTAGAAATTTCACTTAGTTCCCCAGCTGGGACTCAGAACTGAAAATCTGGTTGTACTGTGTCAGCAACAGCATTTTATGCTACTGATACATTCTTTTGCATCTCATTGTATTGCACAGTAGCCTAGTCTTTCTAGATGCACAAAGCTGGCATGCGTCCCAATAGACTATATTAAATGTTAGTAGACATTCCTCTTAATGTCAGTATTCCCTCTCAACTCTATTCAGAATCTGTCTAGTATTGCCAGTAGCACTATCATTAGTTAGTACTAGCAACAGCTTGGGGAATATGTATGTATAATGGGACAGAACAGACTGAATCTGAAAAACAAGGTCATCAACCTTTAATAGTCTAATCCCATTGGGGCAGTAGAGTCACTGACTTTTAACAACTCTCTGCCAACAATCCAACCCAGGGGACTGGAGACTGGAACATCTCTGGAAAAGATTATATAATCTTGAATTTAAAATGACATGTTTTCTAATAGGGAGTGAGACAGTAAGACTCTGCAAAGAGAAATGGGACATGAGAGGACCTGTCCCTCTCTCCCATCCAGAAAGTCATGGGCTAGACCTCTATAAAAGGAGTGGCAAGAACTCTGAGTTCTAAATGCATTTTGGGTATTTCTTATTTTATATAAATTAGCAAGTCTTTTTCCCAACCATAAGTTAAGCATGTGTAAGTTTTTAAAGTCTGCATATAAAGCTTGTGTGTTCCTTATTTGAAGTGTTACAAGGTACCTAAATAATACATATGGGTCCCCAGGGGGGTGGACCTGCTACTGGGGAGACTTCAGGGATTTTAGCACTGGGTCCCATATCTCATACAGAAGTTTCCAAGGACAAAGGAGTCTCACCTCAGGAGTCTTAAGAGGCCACAGCAAGATCCAATGCCTAAGTGTTTGCCAGACCAAATCATCTAAATCCAAAGGTTAAATCTAACAGAGCAAGCTAGTAATTGCCCCCCAAGGAAGACTTACCCCAGGCTGTAGCATTAATATAGGCAAACTGAAGGTTAGATTTTAAATTACACAAAGTCTGATGGAGAAACATTAAAAATGTACTTGAACAATTTCACCATAATCAACTGAAGCTGTAAGTATACAATACAATAATATAACCCTGACCTCCACATATATTATAGGTGGGCCTAGTAGTACCATCTAATAAGAAGGTAGCCGAAACACTTAGCTTTAGCAGAACCTGTTTTTGGTTTCTTACAGCTTTGTCAGACTTTCACTGCTTGGGCTGAAATTGCTCTGTTTATACCTCAGCCTAGTTTTACAAAAATTTCAACCAAAAGATTGCATACACATGGAGCACGCTTCACACCAGTCCTGCATAGCAATTGTAGTTCAGGAGTGATGCAGTTCATATCAGGTCCAGGCACCTGAACCTAGAGCAGGGAGTCCATTTCTCCTTTCTTCTCAGTGATTCCTTTACTGATGCCAGATAGTGTGGAGGAGGAAGGTCCCTAACTGAAATGCAGAACTGGAGCTGGAGTTGCAGGAAGGAGGAGATTAGATTGGCCCAAGGAGCTTAAAGATGACAGAACCTGGGACTGGAGAACAAAAGGTAAGGAGAAAAACTGGGAAGGAGAAGAGGAAAGGAACTGATTAGTCATAGATACTGGGACTAAGGGTCAAGAAGGGAAGTAAGACAGAGAGTGGTGTGGGGAGAGGAGCGGGGGGGAATTCTGGAGTAATAGATACCTAGTCCTCTACACTCACTGGAGAGGAAGAGAGAGTAACATAAAGGAGAAAATAATAAAGGCTCCCCTCCAGCAGAGCCACATTACAACCCTTGCTGGAGCTTTCTCACACTACAGAAACTGAAACTGGGTGAAGAGCTGAGAGTAGGGAGGAAGAATTGGACTGGGTGGGCAGGACACTGGGGCTAAGAACCAGTGGCGTAGAGGAAGAGAAAGAGGAGAGGGGAAGCAGACCAATGAGGAACTGGGATGTGAGGGGAGAATGGGGTTTGGCTGGGCAAGGTCACTGTAAAGGGAAAGAAACTGAATGTAAAGTTGAGCAGGGCATAGGAAGTCAGTCTGAGTGGATCGTGCTAGATCAGGGGTTTATTGAAGTGGAAGCTGAAATCAAAGCCAGGTCTCAGTCCTGGTTCAGGACAGCAAGATGAGGGTTGAGACAAGGTGGTGGTGAGGGAAAGCAGCTGATCCAGGCTGAGAGGTCCAACACAGGAAAAGGAGCAAGTAGAAACAGGAAGGAGGGGTCCAAAAGCATGCAGAGCATGCTCTGAACCTCTGAAGTCATGCTTAGGGATTTCAAGCAGGCCAGAGGCACAACACAGTTGTCTATTGCCCAAACAGCCTGCTACTGTTTGACATGAGCGTATATAGCCAGTGTGGGCAGGTGCCTCTTCCTAATGGAGGACTCAGCCTGATTCCCTGATTTCTTAAAGCTGGGGCCTGGGACTGTATCTACCCCAGCTGGACCTTGGCTCATTACACTGACACTTGGAGCCAAAAAGAACTGGGAATATGGTGAGAAACTGGAAACTACTATGGGGACAGAGACAGATGGGATGAGGAGTAGGGGAGGGGAGGAACCAAGGACAAGAATCTGGGACGGAAACTAGGATGCAGAGTCCAGCAGGACAAGAGTAGAGCAGAGGAACAGAAACTGTAGCTAGGTCAGGAGAGTGGGACTGGAATAAGGAACCAGATGTGGGGAAGGAAAGGGCCTGAAACAGAGACAGTTTTGAGGGAACAGGGCACAGGGAGTCTGTTGGGGGCCGCATGGGTAGAAAAAGCTGTGCCCTCTTGAACATACTTCCTTCAAGTCTTCCACAGAAGCCTAGAATCCAAGTCTTCTTTCTTCTGTTGTCAACACATCTCTGAGTCCCACTTGGAAAACTTCCCATCCACCTCTACTGCTGATCCATGTAGAGCAGTAGTGTTCAGTCTCTGGTGGGTGGGCCAATTCAGCCGGAAGGGCTCCCACCAGGTCAGGAAATTTGGCGGCGGAGGAGCGGTGGCAATTAATGCTGCTGCCACTCCCACACTAACAAATTTTGCAGCCAGATGACGTTGCTCCTGTGTCATATAGGACCAGTATGCAGAGCCAGGGCAGGGAATAGGCCCTATCTAGTGCATGCAGGGCCAGGGTGGTGGACCTGATATGCTGCGTGGGGCAGATCACATCCACGCACTAAGTGGCAGGAGTCTGTACAGTAAATATAAAGGTACCAACCTTGCTGATGGCCTATGTCAGTGTCAAAAAGGTGCCAAATGATATCACTTTGAGAGAGGGGATCAGTCTGCTTTTTTAAAAACCTAGGAAACCTCACACACAATCTATGCTAAAAGAACACTGCTAAGGTAGCAAAGTCAGTCACTCCAAAGTTAGGAAAAACGCAATGGTTTTCATGTGCAACTTTAGCTTGGCTTCCTTGTCCACATAATACTCTCTTCTACAACAGCTTTAATTCTTGGATCACATCTTGTTTTTTGCCCAGAAAGCCTCTGCTTCACTCAGTGCACAGGACAGAACTGCTCTTGGGACAAGAGATGTATTGTCTAGATGACCCCTACTCATTTCAGAAGTTTATCTGGTCCCAGAACTTAGGCAGTTGAATGCTGCCTTGGAGATTTGCATTCTACCACTGCCTCTGCCACAGAGTTCCTATGTGATACTAGTGAAGTCACTTAAACTATTTACAGTTGGTCACTTATTGTGTACTCTTCATTTTCTGGGTGCCTGACTTCAGACCTTGGGGTCTGATTTGCAGCTGTACTAAACAACTAGAACTTCTGCTGAAGTCTGTAGGAGCTTTATGCTATATTACCAAGTACTCCAGAAATCAGGTCCTGTATATCTTGAATTGATTCCTCAAATTAGTAGATACTTTTGCTCTTCATTTCTTTGCGCCTAGGTTCCTCAACTGTAAAATAAGCATAATACACTCCTTACTATGCCGTGAAAATAAATGCATTAATATTTATGAAGCATTCAGATAAGGCACTGGTAAGTACACAGAAGAGAAAATACACACTAAATGTCTGCTTAGTAAGCAAACACCATACCTTCTCTTTCCTTGCTTGAGGGTGGTGTCCTGTACAAAGAGTATGTGATCATCAATATACAATCTGTATCATAATGCAGACACTTGAGTAGGCTGAATTTATATTGAAATCAACTTTAATTTTGGTGTCTTCTAACTTTTGAATGCTTGACTTTGCAACCTTAATATTTTTTAATGTACGGGTGTGTGTGTGTGTGTGTGTGTGTGTGTGTGTGTGTGTGTGTGTATGCGTGACATTACAATTTTTTACAAGGTGCACAAACACAATGATTCTAGGGGGGAAATTATTTTTAAGCTGTTTACATATGGGTTTTAGTTCTAAACAAAGCACAAAGCTTCTAAAACAAACAGTATTGCAGCTCTGCTAAACTGTACAGTTAAGGCTACCAACTCGGACACCATGACAACAGATGAAATATAAAACAGCAGCATATTAAATAGACAAGTTAGGGATAATTATAAATGCATCAAAAGTTCTTAGGTTGAAATGTTTTATGAATCTCATTTGAACTATGAAATATTTTTTATAGCTTCCAGGCTAAGTTCTCATCTTAAATACTTTGTCATGTCATGAAGTTAATGCAAGCATACACCAGTGTTTGAAGATCAGATAACCAGATTTTGTTCCAGTTTATATTTGTTTAATGAAAGAAACACAAGTAATTCCACTGAAATCAGTGAACCTGCAACACTGTAAAATTGGGAAAACTGGAAGGGGAATAAAGACCATATCCTTTTATCTTTAGAACCTGATTAACAATAAAGAGGACCAAGTCATCAAAATGTATGTATTAAACTACTTGTAAAAAATTGCTCAGAGGTTTCATTTGTACTGGAAATACTAATATAACAATGAAACTCAAAATCGTGTTATTCTGGTTAAATCACACAATGGTTAAAACTAAGGAACATCCTCAGAGCATAATCACTCTTAAAAAAAGACCATTCAGGGATATTTTGCATGCCTTTTGTTTTTATTAACGCCACGATCTCTAGCAATTGATCCCAGAGGTAACACTGTACTGGTTAGTTTTTATATTTCCCGGATCTTGCAAAAGTAGAGCTAACATTATTATTTCTAAGCCTATAAAGTACATTGCCCCAGGCCCTAGGTCATTGTTTAAAAGAATATCCTTGAAACTGAAGTTTACCTGTTTCTCACGTTCAGGTCCCACTTGAATAAAATTATTGCTGAAATAAGGAAGAATAATTTCTATTTAGTCAATGCTGCTTGGCTCACAGGCTTTCTAGGCATACTGCCAAGCTTTTCCCCCATGTTCAAGAAAATTAATTTTAAGGCTGCTTTCTTTTACATTCTTAATTTCCTTGAACTTGGGATAAATCTCCAAGACAGTCAAATCCAGTTGGGGCATTCATAATTTAAAACATCAATTTTTTTTGGAGCTTAGCAGCTAAGCAGCCATGGAAAGGTTCTAATGGCAAACTGAAATTAATGTCTGTAACTAGCTTTGAAAGGAAGTGAAAAACATCTGACAAATAAAGTTGGTTCTTCCATTGGGGTGGAACAAATATTTCTTCAGCAGAATGCTATAGCTATATTTTCCTCTTAATGTAATCAAAGTCCCTCCAGATCAAGGATCCAATACAGTGGATCTGAATAGAGCATCTAGGAATGTTCTAGTAGTGAGCAATAAAGCAGAAGCAGGAAGGCTTCACTGAATAGTCTGGCCACCACAACAAGATTGAATGTCATTTTCAAATGTGTCATTAGGGCATGATTCTGCAAGCTCTTTGGTTTCACTGAGCGCTCCATGCACAAGACACTCGTAGAATCCAGGCATTCATGAGCAACGTGTAATTAGTGCTTCACTTAAATTTCTGACCAGGAATCAACTGGGCACAAACTACTTACTGTATTTGAGTTTTAAAAAGGAGCAGAATTTCCCAGAAACAGATGCGATTTGTATCAAGCTTAAAAGCATTCCATTTGTTGGCTTTTACTATGACAAGAGGCTCTTCTTTGATCAGAAACAATCAGAAGCTTACTATAGAACACGTGAGCATCTATAAGTGAAAAATATGTTCTATTACAAACAATGAATTCATATCAAAATGTCGATAAAATGGCAAGACAGAAAATACTGGAAAAGAACTTTTAAAAAATGCACAGGTGTTAAACATAATGTCTCATGATTAACATACTAACCCCATTTTGGAACATTATTTCACATTACAGGCTTCCTCGATATAATCAACTAAAGAATAAAGTATGTTGTGGGTGACAGTGAATAGGCAGCATGAGAACTGGTACCATCAGAATGGCAGCATGAGAGTCTCCAGTAAGGCTTCAGTATGTCAGCAATGTTACCTAACAGCAATTATATATGGAAGAAAAGTTAATTCCACACCTTTTCAGTCCCTGTCAATAATGATACCTATTATTCGTAATTGTGTAGATTTTGACTGTATGGTCCACAGAAAAATGGACTCAGATAATGAGTGCAATTTGTATCATCCCAATAGATCAGTGATTCTCAACCAGGGTTCCCTGGAGCCCTGGGGTACCATCCTTTTAAGGATGCTGTGGGGTGCCATGCAGTATTAGCACTGTTAAGTGTGTACACAGGGTAAACTCAGAGATTTCACATAAGAATCCATACTGTCAAACCCATTCTGGAACCTGCTCTGGTCTGCCTGAATTCTTTGCAACAGAAGAATTGCTCTAGTATTTTTCTGTACTCAAAAAATGAGTGAAACTAAGAACTGGCATTTTCTCAGGGGTACATTTAGTCTGACAGGGTGGCCCTTGGAGTGTGAAAAGGTTGGGAATCATTGCATCAGACCGAAAACTTTCAGCTTCCCAAGTGAAATATGAATCAGTTATCTGGAACTGAAAGCCTGTATATCTCAATCCCTTAAGTTTTTCAGTCTTTACATTACAGTATTGCCGTATCTTCAGTGCAGATTCAATTTGATTTTAATTTTGAAAGTTTGTTAAGGAAGAGCTATTTTCCATGACAGGTTAATATCACTCATTGATCAATAAAAGACACAACCTATTAACTGGGCTTTCCCATTTCCTATAAAACAGTGCGACATTAACTGAATTGAATGTGTTTCTCCATATTTAGGACAAAATCCTTTACTTTTGTCAATGACAAACTCCACAGAATTAATGGACCTGTGCCAATTTACATCACTAGGAGTTGGACCATAATTTTTAAATGCTGGGGTTTGCATTACTGTTGCAGAGTCTTAAGAATCTGCACATCTTTCTCACACAGCAAATACCTCTAAGTTTTAAAAATGGATCATAGTTTCCAGTATAGAATAATAGGGGTATGTGGCTTACGTTTCCTCAGTATTTATGCATGTCTGTGAGTATGTCTGTACTGCTACGTAAGCCTACTCCTTAGCCTTAGCCTACATTACAAACTTCTAGCTCTACCCCTGGCACCAGGTCAACTCTCCCTGGGAAACTGCTGAGTATCAAGGTGAACTTCACCCTACCTGGCCACTCCCTCACACATCCCTCACCGTGCATGCACAGCCCAAGCACAGCAGGGCCCAACACTAACTCTACTCCACCTCATTTTCCATCTACACTGCCCATAGACACGTAGTGGGCATGATTCATAGAAAGACTCAGTTTGATGTTCCTGTTCACCTAGGAATCAGGCTGTTCCCGGTTTCTCTCACCTTCTGCACTTCCTGTCCACTGCTGCAGCAAGGTCATGTAGTTGGAGTAGAGTGGCTCATGTGCCTCGGGGAAGCTGAGGATGAGCTTTCAAATCCTAAAATAAGGGCGTAGATGTACCTGTTTTTGTCTGCTCAAAATCATAAATAAATCAGAAGAAATGGGAAAGAAAGGTAAGCAACTACAGGTTTGCAAAAACAATATATGCAGAGAATTAGGAAGTATACTTTCTTCCTCCTTTATAACTATTCCGCAGTCTACAAGGTTAGCTAAAACACAATTCAAGCCTAGAATTGAAAAGAGGAACATTTAACTGGAGATAGATTTTTTGCAAACCCCTCCCACCCCAAAAATCAAACCACCTTCTCACGTGGTTCAGACATCAAGGGAACAGTGCTGGATAAAGCCTTGGATGACCTCCATGCTGCTGCTTTATGTATCCTGCTATGTGCATGATACCAGTACGAGGCACTGAAGGCACTCTAACTGCCTTGAACATGAATTCTTACTTGTGTAAAGCAAGCCAGATTGCACACAGCAGTTCAGATAATCTTTGCAACAAGACTGAATCCCCCTTAGACTGCTTCTGACATGGTATCAGACAGGAAGATTTGTCAGAAAAAAACCCAAAAAGCCTTAATAGTTTTGAACCAATAACTAATGTACACTTTGTTTTCAATGTCCTATTCTAGCAGCACTGTAGGAATCTGGCAGGTTAAGAAAGAACATGATAAGATCAAGAAGAAAATCTGAAGCCACCTTCAGTAAAAAAAAAATTGATGGGTAACTTAAAATGAGTTTGTCTTTATCAAAGACACTTAAAGAGAGGTCATAAACCATGAGAATTTTAATCTCACCATTTTGGTCAAAGCACCAAATATGGAACTATGACATATAAAACAACATCAAAGAGTTATTTAAATGACAGGATAAAATTAAATATTCTGATGCTTTTGTTGAAATATCACTGTTCATTATACAGAGTCTAACACAGATAAAGACAGGCAGCCCCCCGCTCTCAGACATGCTGACTGTCTTACACTTGCACTGAAGCCAATAGGAATTGAAAACACCCTGTAGCTTGCAGAAACATGCCCATAATGCAGAGCTCTAATGCTAGCGGGCAAAAAATAATGGAACCTTTCATTAAAAATTGAGATTAAACAAAAGTGGCTTTGTATTGATTCTCGGCACCCTTGTTTTTCTCAGTCTTGACAGTAATCAGAGACGGGAGGTCTGATGTCCTATAAACTCCTGTCCGCATCCTCCCCTGGCAAGACCTCAGTTCAGAGATGTAGCCTTCGAAGCTGAGGTTCCCTTCTGAATCATCACAAGACTGTGTGATGTTGTCTTCCAGTTTAACTCCATCCACGTCAATTACTCTGTTTACAGGAAGTTCCGCAGCGTGATTATCCCTAGCACCAGGGGGTTTGAGGCTTCTATTGGTCTTTGTTTTGTGAGAGCTTTGTTCACAGACATTTCCAGCAGTCGCCAGTGAATCTTTTTTCTTTCTGTGGTTCACACCTAACAGAAAGAAGGAAAAAAATAAATTACTTAAAATATACAACAAAAGTTTGAAGTTTAAACTGCACAGGGCACACTTCTCCCTTCTGGTCCTCATGGCAAGGGGTCAGCTGAGGTCTTCTGGTCTCCCAGAGGTAAATTCATGACTATGCCAATTAGGAGAGAAAAATATCAAAGTTTAGTGCTACTTCTTACATAGATCTCAGAGGTTAAATCTGTCTTAAATATTTTAAGAAGGATAAAAATTAAATTAATCGACATTATCGAGAATACACAAAAATAAGTACATAGTAATTGGTACCTTAATAAGAGATGGCTTTCCTGTATCAATCTCTTCTCACTACCCTAGAATTCTCATACCAGGAGGGACAGACCCAAGGTAAAAGAATATAGTTTCCAGGGTCAGCCATTGAGAGGAAGTAATGAGAAAAATGGGAGAACATTTCTTCATTTTACCCACTGTAGATCTCTGAGATATTATTTTTATGCAACTAGAGATTCATCTTTCTCCAGAAGATATAGAAAAGCTGATTTAAAATTGCAGTTCACCCTATTGAGTTGAGAGCTGGTGACTGCAGACTGAAGGATGGGGAAACACAGCGTAGCTGGTTGAAGGAGAGGGAATGATTGATGCACTGATACATGACCTCAGCATTCAAGGTGCTACTGCAGAATGGCAACCACAGAGGAACTGTTAGGACTTGAGCCCATTTCCTAGCATTTACAATATGAGCTTATTATAATAACCCTGGTGTGTTTATATCCTAACCCTTAGCCACTGCAACTCTTGCGTCTGTCATACATGGTTTAGTGTGAAAAAAGAACAAACTTGCTCAGTTTCCAAAGGCTTAATAAACTACATGTGTCATTTAGAAAACATATAACATGCGTTAACTACATGTAATAAACATGCAAGAGGCAAAGATTTTTGTGGGAGATATCTTTCATTAGACCAATTGCATAGTTGGGATAGCCTCAGCTTTGGAAGCTTTTAATTCAAAAGCTTATCTATCCCAACCATGGAGTTGGTCCACCCACAAAAGTCCATGCCTCTGGCATATTTCCTGTACCATCACAGATATATCACTCCAACACTATGTAATAAACATGATTTTGCCAACAGTGAGGAAAAGAATAGTTCTGTTTAACAATGCAATAACTGGTCATGGTTAGTCCTACACTGCGGCTATAAGTATAACCGCAGCTAGTTAAAGATACAGCTGATCCCATTCTCCCTAAACTGTTATGCAGCTGTTAAGGGAGATGCCATTCACTACATTAGGCAAAGAGAAAGAAAAGTTCTGCTTACACTTTTAGCAACAGAGAACTGTTTCCTAGTACTCAACATTGGCTTAAGCATCTGGGATGGTCATGTTTAATATCACATTAGTTAACACCATACACTTTCTACCATAAGAAAATGTATCTTACATTTTTTCTGTATTTTCCCTGGGAGGTATGCAATTAAATCCCCTAGCTGACTTGGAAAGCTCAACTCCTGTCTTTGTATTTGTTCTGTAACACCATTGAATGCACCTGGGTATTTAAGAATCACAATTGTTAATAAATAACAATAATAAAGAACTCTTAGATATGGAAGAGTGAAAAATTTCCTCGAATTCAAACGAAAAGAAAGAGACAAATCAAGCTTTACACCACTGCAGTAAAGCTGCTCAGAGGACTTCTCTACAGATGAAGGTTTTTACATAATTAAATTAATTAAAATTCTATGTAATCCAATAATATTCTACTACTTTACATAAAATAGAAGGATATTAATGCCCCACATCAGTAATATTAGCCCTTTTTGCTTCCAAGGGAATTGGATCAAATTCCTTATAAACTAGTTGAATAATGGCAGGCAGAAAAGACAGGAAGTTTTTATGGGTCTATCAGCCCAGTAGACTCAGTCAGACTATTAAATTACAGCTAACCTTTAATGAAACTATATCAGATACGTTATCATTGTGCTTACAAGGTAACATAGCAAACAAAATATCAGCTTAATTTTAACTACCATTTGTGAGGCCTGGGTATATTAATTTTTGTATTTCTATTTTATTCATATTAAAATGATATTTTGCAAACATTTTTCAAGTTTGTCATATGCTGATATAGTGAAATCTTTCTCCAGCTTATCTTTATTCTATTCATATTCACTACTTTTAGACAGTTCACAGATCTACGGCAGATGAACTTGTGTGAATTGTGACAGCTTTTCTGATTTCAAGACAGCTGCAACAATTTCCATACATCCAAGATCTGGACCCCACCAAAAAAACCAAGAGAACAACAAAATAAATCAGTGGAAGCACTTTGAGAACTGATGATGAAACACATTACTTACTATTACATATATGGATAAGACCATCAAGACTTATACCATCAAGGATTCTCCCCATACCAATCTCTAATTGAAGATGTTATAGGAAGAATCTTATTATATGGGTAGGTTATGTAATAATTGTCTTCTTCAGGCACAACCCCTCTGAAGCTTCTAGCACTGGTTACCCCTGAAATTAGGAGACTAATCTAGAAGGACATGATTTAGCATAGTAGTCCCTGGATTCAACTGCAATCAATTGTATGGGATAACTCATTTTTTACTGGAAGAGGAGGAGGAGTTAATATGCTACAATGAGCAGATAAAAGCATGATTTTCACACCAGTATTTGCACAATGGGATAAAACACACACACTACACACACACACTACACACACACACACACACACACACATATAGAGAGAGATATAACCCCTCCCCCCCAATCTGTATTTTCTTGCATACCACATGCCTCCAAACAAGACACATACCTTGTTTTTAGGAAGACGAAATATAGGAAAAAGGATTGTTCCAGAATCATTGCAGAGAGGGCTGACTGCATGAAGCAGTTCACCTGATGCTCACCCAGCTCACTGGCTCTTCAGGCCAAAGCTAGTGTGACAACTGACAAATTGGTAACAATTCTGGCTGCTCAGCCAAAAGCTGCTGCCAGTTCAGCAGAAGCTGAGAGCTGGTTAATGCTGAATTCTGTCCCTACTGCTTGCTGTCCCAGAGAGAAGTGACCACCATTTTGGTATACATTATAGCATGGTTTTCTCCTTGCTGCTCTTCCACAAAAAAAGAAAAATCAGCTCCCCTACTCAAGACACCCCAATTTTGGAAGGCTAACTTTAGGAACAAGAGGTGCATGTGGTATACACGTAAATATGGTAGTGACAAAGGCAGCATTAGTCATCAAGTAATCTGGAAGAGAACTCCAGTAGCAATTGGTTTAAAACACTGAAAAACTATATCCATGAAGCTTTAAAATATTTAGGACCTGAGTATGGTGATTATAGCCTTCAACTAAGTTAAGTGAAGCACTGGCGTGTCTTGAATGACCTATGCACTATCATGGAATTTACCCACTTCTTCGCAGTTTGCAAACAAAACTGATGTATGCACAGGTGTCTTTATCTAGCACTCTTCAAGGTTTATTAAGGGCCTTCAAAATTATATTTTCCTTTTGCCTTTCACTGCTGTGGTAAAGAAAAGAGAAACTCCATGGATCTCCTTATGGATTGCTTTAGCATCCGTAAAGCAAGTGAGGAATCATATCTTATGTTACTATGGCAAATCTGTCCAATGTTCATTCAAACTTCAGAAGGAAAAAAAAGTTTGCTAGAACAGCTGCATAGATTAATTTCCAACAGCACTAGAATGACATAATCACTTCTACTGGTACTCTTCAGCTTCCCTGCTAAGTTCTCCACAGCTAAGGGAAACTTCTTATAGCTCTAACAGTTAATTTAAAGAACACATGCTATCTTCATTGATCTTTAATTTGGAGAACTGGCATTTCACAGACTGGCAGACAAATGAATATTTTGCAGACATGTATACAAATCTTCCTGTTACGTCAGGGTTAATGCATAGGCAATTTTTTGGATAAGCACGTCTTCTGCTTCTCTTCACCCTTTCACTTTCTTTTCCATTTCCATTGATGTATTGCTACTGCTCTCTCTCTCCCTCACTTTTTCTTTGCTTTTAAAAATCTTAGTGGTAAAATGGTAAGCATTTATGCAGAGCTTCAGTGAACTACTCGTCTGTTTTGTATGATGTATGCCTTTAACTAGTAAGTAGATCTAAGCAGGTGTTTGGATTTTCTCAAGCAGTTTCTTTAAGATTGATGAAGTATTTGACCAAATGCAGACACATGAGAAGTAACTGAACATGCATTATTTTGGATAATTTAGAAAAGGATCTATCCACCAAACTGCCTTATAGTCCTATATGATGAATCGTAAACCTAGTAAGATGCATTAGGGTTTTGTTATCCCTGCCACAATATCCTGCAATTAAATATGGTAAAAAAAAAAAAAAAAAGGCAAAACTGTAAACACTTTGCTGTCTCAAACTCATGTGTATTCAAATGAGTGTTTTTTTTCCCCTGGGTTAAAGACAGAAGACAAAATCTCAGTCAAATTGGAGTAGCTCCATTTACTTTAATGGCCCTGTGTTGATATATGCCAACTGAGAATCTGTTCCAGCATTTCACATAACTCAATCACAACTTCTTCAAGAAAGAAGAGAACATTGTGAGAAAATCCCAAGGACCAATTATAAATTGTACCATTTACTGGTACTGGAAAGAACCTCTGAGATTGGCTTCAAAATGTGGGCCATTTGCATCACTAAATGCTGGTGATTTAGTTGATGACGTTCCTGACTCTCAGTATGTACTGAACCAATGCCACACCCTTGTATTAGGAAGTACTGTGCTCTTGGAAAGGTGATTTTATAGTACCATATTTACTTGAATACAAGATAAGGCTTTTTTCCTCCAGTCACAGTTACATACAAGGAAACCTCATTATTATACTGCTTCTAAAAGCAGCTTATATTCATTAATCTTCTTGTTTCATACGGCTAGGGCATGCAATAATAGAGAAGGTGCAGATTAATTAACGTTGTACATTGAGATTTGATAGCCAGTCGATGACACCCAGGAGTGCTAAATGGATTGCTTCAGTCCCTCCATGACGCACAAGTTCAGGGCAAGAGTTTGCAATACGGCTCACTGACTACACCTTCTTTTGGGAAAGATGATGACAACTTGCTTACGGCCTTTCCTGCTAAGTGATAAATCACAATGAACATCATCACTCTGGCAGCTGAACCTTAATTTTCAAACTCACAGCCATAAAAACAGTAACATAAACAACATACTCAGTAATGGAAACCAGCTATTAAGCTGATTAAATGTAGCCAATACAGAGGATGACCTAGCCCATTCAGTGCAACCCATCTAAATAAGATATAAACTGGTGACCATTGAGGTTAGTCCCCTTCAGCACAGACTCTTTTTCACGTCATGGTAAGCCACTACACTGAATACCTATCGACTTTCTCTTCACTCCCACAGCTAAGCTGTGCCTTTCTTTCCCTTTTCCAATGATTCCTGTTTCTTCACCAACTTTAAATGTCTGGCAAACATCATCAAATGTGGCCCCAAACAGTTCACCCAGAATTTCTCTGTCACACCTTCTCTCCGCCTGGTGCATATGATTAGTGTGGCCCTGCCCTCCACAAGGTAAACCTGAACTAGGTTGTCCTGCACCTCACCTGCATATATATATTGTTGGAGAATCCCAGGACTTGTCACAAGAACAGCTGGTTCCAGTCATGAGTGAGGGGCTACTTAGCACCTGGATCCTTTGTGGGACGGGGGATATCAGGAGTAGACGCAAATGCTGAGCAATGCTGAGCTGTGGGGTCACTAAAATGCTGCTTAAAAGTGTATTTATGGAGTGCCTATGCTAAAATGTGCAGCAGTTTCAAAAAAGGCAAAATGCATCAATTCTGAATGAACTAACTCTGTGGGTACCTGTAGTAATTTTGTGCATATTAATAAATATATATTTATGTCAAGACCAGTGTTTTCAAATGTGCTTCTCACTTCCATGTGCTCAGGGAGAGCAGGGTCTGACTGTAAGGAGTGGGGGAAAAGGGCTGCAGAGAGAAGAATTTGGGGCGGAGGGAGAGGACAAGGGGGCTACCTGACCTCTCAGACGTATTTTCCCTGCTGTAGCAGTGGGAGGGGAATAAATTCAAGGCAAACCTCCAATAATTAGATTGTATATCTGGAAAATTAGAACAAATTTATAAATTTTCCTTATTTTTCCTTAATTTAACTTATATTCAGATTCATTTATATGTGAGTAAATATGGTAGATAAAATT
Organism: Alligator sinensis; assembly: GCF_000455745.1. Classification (NCBI taxonomy): domain Eukaryota; kingdom Metazoa; phylum Chordata; order Crocodylia; family Alligatoridae; genus Alligator; species Alligator sinensis. The sequence continues at coordinate 895,368 of NW_005842562.1, read as the reverse complement.
ATCCTCATATTGGTCAACATATGCATATAGTTTTGTTAAGTCTGTAAAACGCTTTAGAAGTTTAGAGGAGTAAAAACACCATATCAATTTAAGATAATTATTTTAAAGGGATTTAATACACAAAAATAGTGTAGACTGCCATATTCTTATTATAAACTGATTTCTCACGGTGGAGATAAAAGTATTTAATCAAAGTATTCCTAGCTATGATTTATGCTTAACCTTTCTTAAAGGAAATTGATTACTATATTTTCCTTGTCATATAATTAAGCACCAGCTGAGTCTCATGCTTCACACCCTGAAATATGATTCCATCAACAAACCACTGGTTCAATCAACTAAGGAAGAACCAGTGGTAAATTCCATGCATTTCTTATACTGAGATATTTTGGAATAAATTTTCATCAATGGTTTTAGAGAAAAAAGGTTCACAAAAACATTTAACAATAATAGCCTCTAAGATGTCCTGGAAAGTTTAGAAATAATAATAATAAAAACATAATTTGGAAAATATGTTTGAGTGCAACAGAAAAGACAGAATTCATACTGCTACCAGTTCACTGCTCACAAGTCACTGCTCACATTCCAATATTATAAAAGACTTAGGCTTAGCCAGAACCTGTCTGACTGGCTGATTAGTGTGGCCCTGCCCTCCACAAGGTAGAGCTGAACTAGGTTGTCCTGCACCTCACCAGCATATATATTGTTGGAGAATCCCAGGACTTGTTACAAGAACACCTGGTTCCAGTCATAAGTAAATCTGTCTGTCTGTTTGTCCAACCATCCGTCTGTAAGTCTGTCCGTCTATCCATCTGTAACGCTTAATTCGCGCTCTGATTGGCTGTCTCAGCAGTCAATCAGAGTGCCCTACACAGACAGGGACAGACAGCAGAGTGCTGCCATGACAGTGGGGACTGAGGGGCCAGAGCGGAGCAGGGCAAAGCCAGCAGAGGCCAGGAGTGTTTGGTCTGCAGGTGGCGGCAGCGATACGCTGCCATGATAGCAGGGACAGAGGGGACGGGGCAGGGTGCTGAGGCCCACGCACCCCCCCCCCCCTTGTCATTCTTGACAGTCAATTGGCTAGTAGGATATATAGTTATAGGAAAACTTGTATTTTTCTAAAAAATAGCAACAAAGATTCTTTTAGGGAAATGAACACCATATCATTTGAAAATCAGCATCTTCTCAAAGAGAGGTCCGGCGTGTGAAAGGCATAGTATGGCGATTCAAGAACAAAACTCTGAGTTAAAAATTTCCTGAGTTTTGATCTGGGCTCTGAGATGGTTTTCCTCTACAACCTTGAATTTGCTCCTCTATTTTTCTGAAGTCATTCTCTTCAATTTCTCCATTCCTACAATGGAGATGGTTTTCCAAATACCAACACACATAAATATGCAGTAGTCTGAACGTATTTGCACCTCACAATTTAATCCATAAAGATTTATCATCAACTTTGTTTACTGTTTTTCTGTAAGTTTTTAATCCACATTATATCAATATTGAAGCTAGTTTTAATTAATATTTAAATGAGGATATCAGGAAATACTATATCAAATTATTTACTAAAATTAATTTTAATTTCAAATGCCATTCACTATATTTATGTATAATTCTACAATTCCAAATTATAAATCATGTTCAACTGTGATAACAGTTAGATTTAGTTGTGATAATTAGCAGTACTACTTTTCTATCAATCTTCTAGTACTGGCCCTCAATTTTTTGCAGTTCCCCCCACACTTACCATATTCACCTGAATCCAAGATGACCCTGAATTTAAGACAAACACTCAATAATTAGATTCTATACATGGAGAATTTATAAATTTGGTATAATTTTCCATGCACAGAATCCAATTATTGGAGGGTCATCTTAAATTCCCGCCCCCCCGCCCCCCCCAACTGCTGCACTGGGGAAAGCAGTGTTGGGGGGGCAGGCAGGCAGGAGGCAAACAACTGGACCCCTGCTCCTTGTCTCCCAACCCTTTATGCTTCCTACTGCCTGACCTACTGTGGGGTTGGGTCCAGGGTCAGAGCTGCAGCCACAGCCTCAATTGCAGCCACAGCAACTGCCTGCCTTCCCACTGCCTTGTACTTGATTCCAAGATGAGTCCCCCCACCATTAAATAGAGATTAAAAAAAATTCTTCTTGGAATCAAGTAAATATGATAACATTACTGGCATGTTTGCTAATACCCTAAAATAAAATGCAAATCGGGACCAGATCTCCCGCATTTTCCAATACGTACTTTCTCCTGGGTTTCCTTGCTATGTAACTGCCTATTAGTGTATTGCCCAGACCATCTTCACTCACCACTCATTTCCAGCCTTGAACCTTGTACAGCTTTTCTCACCTTATGCCCTCTTGTCTTACATTTTAAAAAGTCATAACAAGCTTTGGACCTACTCTTGCTGTAGGATCCTTTATGCTCCGGCAGAACCCCTTTAACTGAAATGAAATTCCATGCACATATGAGGAATGGAAGGGACTGTTAGTTGAAAATCTTTTTTTAGTGAACCTAAGTTACTTACCAAGTAACTTATCTTTCTCCTTCAAGTGATTGTCTATATACACATGCTCAATGCTAGTGAGTTCAAAGCAGTGCCAGCATACCTAATGATGGGTCTAAGAGTCCCAAGTGAAGAGTGCCTTACCAAATGTAGTATCAGTCCAGGAGACTTCAATGGTACCATGTCTAGTAAAGGTACGTACGCCTGGGGAGCTACCATGTTGATATTGGTCATGGAGACATTACAAGGAGAGACTGCAGGCTGCCTGGGATATAGTGGAATGTGCTCTAACTACTGTCAGCAGTTCCTCTACTGAGGTCCTGTAATATATTAAGTCAGTCAGATATCAAACAGGACCTTGGACCTCTTGGCTAAGGAAATAAACAGCCATGAAAAAACTTAGTCCTGTGGAGGTGAGTGGCACGGGCGCTTTTCATTGTTGAGTGAGTACAACAATGTTTCAGTCCAGGAAGAGAAAGATTTTGAGAAAATTCTTCTTGTGGTGCCCATGAATATGGAGTCTTTACATAGTCTCCCAACTGCTGCGAGTTTTAGCACATTGATGAGGTTTACCTCCTCTGGCATCAAACCACCTTAATGTTTGCCGATTATTGACATGAGCTCAGTAACTTAAAAGATTAATTCTTCAGAACTGTCACTGACGGGCATGAGAGGGAAAAAAAAATACTGCTTAGCACTAGGAATGTCAATTAATGGCAGTTAACTCATGCAATTAAAACATTAATTAGCTCTTGACTTGATTTTTTTTAATACGTTAATCACGCAGGTGGTTTTGAAGCCTGCACCTGGGCTCCGCTCCACCGCCTCCGGGCTGCCCAGCGAGGCAGCAGTGGCAGCACAGAGGACCAAAGGGCAGCCTGGGTGTGGGCTCCAGGGGGCTGCTGCAGGAGTGTGGGGGCACACAGATACAGACGCACACGAGCAGCCGCAGCCTGCACGCTGCATGTGGAGCAGAGCTGCGCCAGGAAGTCTGTGGAGGGGGAGGGGCGGAGGGAGGGAATCTGCAACCCCCTCCCCTTCCCTTTCCCCTCCACAGACTTACTGATGACGCAGGGTGGGTGTGTGTGTGTCCCTCACAGCGAAGTCATAGACGCCCCAGCCCTGCTATTGTCCCTCACTCCTGACCCGCAGTACCCTGCACCCTGCCAGGGTGTATAGGGACCCGCTCTCCCCAGGCTCCAAACCCCACACCTTCCCCCACACCTTCACAAATCCCTGCCCCACCCCACACACACACACACTCCATCCATACAAAGTACCTGCATAATTTTGAGTTTTTAGCTGTGCAATTAAAATCATGATTAACTGCAACTAGTTTTTTAAAGCACACAACTAACTGTGATCAAATTTTTTAATCGCTTGACAGCTCTGCTTAACACACATTGTACTGGTAGCACACATTGTACTGGTACTTCTACCAGGTCAAGAAGACCGAACCACAAAAGGAATCAATGCTGTCATGTTTAGAGGGAGATCCCCTAGGGAGTAAATGGTTTGTAGCCAGCTGGTATGTGGCACTAGAAAGAAACAGGAGACAAATCTTTACCGTTATCATAAAGCAATTCTCTACCAGCAGAATGAGATCTTGGAGAGACTAGAATCAATCCTGAGAGAGAGCGGCCCTGGCTGTCAGGCACCCCAGAGCAGCTCCTGTGAACCCACCATTGAGAAAACCTTAGTGAAAACTCTTGAGGTGACTGAGATGATGAATGGTAAGCCCTTGTACTATTAATGGTCTGACCTGGCATAAATCCAAAGCAATTCTTGTAGGAAGGTTTGTTTGCAATGTGGAAATGGGCATCTCACAGACAGGAAATTGCATATTAGTCCCCCAGTTGCAAGAACAGTATGATGATGACCTTAACTTTGGGAATGAAAGCGTTCTTCAGCCTCAGATGGGATGCTGCTCCTCTTTCATTTTGGGAGGAAGGGGATATGTGTAGCAGAGCTCACCCAGGCAGTGTGGTGCAGGTGCGGCCCACCCGCCACCAGCCAGTACTCCACGTAGGGCTGAGCCTAGCCCACTCCTGCCCAGGGTAGCCTGCACTATGCTCCCGCTCTCACCCATCCCATGCCCACCAGACAGCACTGCCCTGGCCCCAGCCAACAGCCACAGCTTTACAGCAGGGCTGCTCTCAGTGTGGCTGCAGCTGCCCGAGTACTACTCAGCTCCCCCTGCCTCAAGCATCTCTTCCTCCTCCTATCCCTACTATGCCACTCCAGGCACCAGACAGTGCAGGGCAGCCATGGAGACATGTGCTGGGCAGCAGATGCCCAACCAGGTGGGGGGGAAGCTGCAGCCAGGCAGCTCCTGCCCCAGCGTGCAGGACTTCAGCTGCAGCTCCTGGCCACCTTCCACCCACTCTGTCCACCCCACACAATAAGCAGCCACCCATGGGTGGCCGAGTGGAAGGTAGCCAGGAGCTGGAGCCCTACATGCTGGGGCACGAGCTGCCTGGCTGCAGCTTTCCCCCAACCTCGCCTGGCATCTGCTGCATGACACACATCCTCATGGCTTCCCCATGCTGCGTGCTGCCTGGAGCAGTGGGAGGAAAAAGGAGGAAGAGGAACCACTGGAAGTGAAAGAGCTGAGCAGCACCCAGGCAGCTGTAGGAGCAGCAGCAGCCGCCCGGCCAGGAAGCTGCGCTGGCTGCATCCAGGGGCTGAGGTTTGGCAGACCCAGGTTGGGTACGAGAGGGAGCATGGCACAGCAGGAGCTGTGGGAGGTAAAAAGATCAGGTGGGAGTGGGCTGGGCTCAGCCCTATGTGGAGTACTGGGTGGTGGCGGGTGGGCTGCTCCTGCCCCACACTGCCTGAATGAGCTCTGCTACATGTGCCCTTCCCCGCAAAATTTAAGTGGAACAGCACCCCATCTGAGGCTGAAGAATGCTTTCATTCCCAAATTTAAGGTCTTCATCATACTGTTCTTGCACCTGGGGAACTGATATGCAATTTCTTGTCCATGAGATGCCCATTTCCACATTGTAAACAACCCTTCCTACAAGAATTGCTTCGGATTTATGCTAGGTAAGAGCATTAACAGTACAAGGTCTTACCATTCAGCCCCATGCAGAATGCTGCTAGGGCAGCAAAGCTAGATACAATCAATCAGCAGGTCAGATCCAGCCTACAGGCTGAATTTTCCCTGACCCTGTCCTAATACAATACTGACTAGGGCTCGGCCACTGGATTTCATGGAATCATAGAAAAATAAGGTTGGAAGGGACCTCAGGAGGTCATCTAGTACAAGTCCCTGCTCAAAGCAAGACCATCTCCAACTAGATCATTCCGGCCATGGCTTTGTCAAGCTAAGCCTTAAAAACCTCCAAGGTTACAGGTTCCACCACCTCTTAAGGTAACCCATTCCAGTGTTTCACCACCCTCCTAGTGAGAAAGTTTTTCGTAATATCTAACCTAAACTTCCTTTGCTGCAACTTGAGAACACTGGGTATTTATACACATGCTCTGGGAATGGGGGAGGGGGGAAGGGCAGTTTAATTAGAGCAGCTCTGAGAGTTGCTCTAATTAAAGCACCCAGAGCATCTTGTGTATCAGCATCCCCCCACTTAAAAATGGCAGTGGGGGCACTTTATCTAAAGCTTGCCAAACAAGCTTTACATAAAGCACCCTGTCACCATTTTTAAGCATGAGGGTGCTGATGCATAAGATACTGGAGGCTGCTGGAGTGTGGTAGGTGAAAGCTTCCATCAAACTCCCCCTCAGTCTTCTCTTCTGCAGACTACGCAAGCCCAGGTCCCTCAAACGCTCCTCAGAAGTCACATGTCCCAGGCCCCTGAACCATTTTCATTGCCTTCCACTGCCCTCCTCTCTCCAGCTTGTCCACATCCTTTCTGTAGTGGGGAGGGGTGTGCGCACAAAAACTGGACATAGTACTCCAGATGTGGCCTCACCAAGGCAGATAGAGGGGAACAATTACTTCCTTCAATCTGCTGGCAACATTCCTACTATTGCAGCCCAGGATGCCATTAGCCTTCTTGACAAGGGCACACTGCAGACTCATATCCAGCATGTTACCCATTGCAACTCCCAAGTCCTTTTCAGCAGAGCTGCTGCTTAGCCAGTTGGTCACAAGCCTGTAGCAGTGCATGGGATTCTTCTGTCCTAATTGCAGGATTTGGCACTAGTCCTTGTTGAACTTCATGAGATTTCTTTTGGCCCACTCCTCCAATTTGTCTAAGTCGCTCTGAATCCTAGCTCTACCCTCCAGCATATCTACTACACCCCCACAGATTGATGTCATCTGTGAACTTGCTGAGGGTGCAACCCATCCCAACTTACAGATCATTAATGAAAATATTGAACAAAACCAGCCCCAGGACCAACCTGTGGGGCACGCCACTTGCTACCAGCTGTCAACTAGATCTCAAGCCATTGATCACTACCTGTTGAACCCGATGATCCAGCTAGCTTTCTATCCACCTTACAGTCCATTCACCCAACCCGTACTTCCACAGTTTGCTTGCAGGAATGCTGTGGGAGACCATATCAATGCCTTGCTAAAGTCAAGGTATATCACATGCACTGCTTTTCCTGCATCCACAGAGCCAGTCATCTCATCATAGAAGGCAAACAGGTTGGTCAGGCATGACTTGCCCCTGGTGAATCCATGCCGACTCTTCCTAATCACTTTCTCCAAGTGCTTAGAAATGGATTCCTTGAGGACCTGCTCCGTTTTTCCAGGGACTGAGGTGAGGCTGACTGATCTGTAGTTCCCTGGATCCTCCTTCTTACCTTTCTTAAAGATGGGCACTATATTTACTCTTTTCCAATCATCCAGGACCTGCCTTTATGGCCATGAGTTTCCAAAGATAATGGCCAGCAGCTCTGCAATCGTATCGGCCAACTCCCTCAGCACCCTCAGATGCTTTGCATCTGGCCCCATGGACTTGTACATGTCCAGCTTTTCTAAATAGTCTCTAACCTGTTCTTTCACCATTGAGGGCTGTTCACCTTCTCCCCAAACTGTGCTGCCAGATGCTGTAGTCTGGGAGCTGACCTTGCCTGTGAAAACCAAGGCATTGAGCACTTCAGACTCTCTCATCCTCTGTCACTAGGCTGCTTCCCCCATTCCGTAAGGGACCCACACTTTCCCTCAACTTCCTCTTGTTGCTAACATACTTGTAGAAACCCTTCTTGTTACCCTTCATGTCCTTTGCTAGCTGCAACTTCAGCCTTCCTGATTTCATCCCTACATGCCCGAGCAATATTCTTATATTCCTCACTAGTCATCTAAGCTTCCACTTCGTACAAGCTTCCTTTTTGTGTTTAAGCTTGCCAAGAGTTTTCTGTTAAGCCAAGCTGGTCACCTGGCATACTTGCTATTCTTCCTACACATCAGGATATTTTTTTCCTGCGCCTTTAGTAAGGTTTCTTTAAAATACAACCAGCTCTTCTGGACTCCTTTCCCCCTCAGACTGGCCTCTCAGGGGATCCTGCCCATGAGTTCCCTGAGCTAATCTAAGTCGGTTTTCTGCAGTCGAGTCCATACTATGCCACTCTCCTTTCTTCTTTTTGTCACAGTTCTGAACTCGACCATCTCATGGTCACTGATGCCCAAGTTGCCAGCCACTTCTACATGCCCCACCAATTCTTCCCTGTTTGTGAGCAGCAAGTCAAGAGCACGGCCCCTAGTTGGTTTCTCCAGCACTTGCACCAGGAAGTTGTCTCCAGTGCACTCCAAAAACTTCCTAGGATTGCCTGCACACTGCTGCATTGCCTTCGCAGCAGATGTCAGGTTGGCTGAAGTCCCCCATGAGAACCAGAGCCTGTGTTCAGGAAACTTCTGCTAGTTGTCTGAAGAAAGCCTCATCCACCTTGGCCTCCTGGTCTGGTGATCTATAGCAGACCGTCACCATAACATCACCCTTGTTGCTCTCCCCTCTGACTCTAACCCAGAGACTTTCAACAGGCCTATCTCCAGTTTCAGACTGCAGTTCTCACGTGCAATCATATGCCTCTTTTACATACAGCGCAACCCCTCCTCTTCTCCCCTGCCTGTCCTTCCTGCACAGTTTGTACCCATCCATTGCAGTGCTCGTGTCATGTGAGCTCCCACCACATCTATATTCCAATCACATCATAGTTCTTTGACTGTGCAAGGACTTTCAATTCTTCCTGCTCGTTTCCCAGGCTCTGTGTGTATGTGCACAGACACCTGAGGTAACCAGCTGCTTGCCCTACTTTCTCAGGAAGAATGAGGTGGCCTCCACTGTTGCCCCCTCTTCCTTGTGCTTCATTCAGGGCTCCCCCTTCCCAAATTACCTCAGGGCTTTGGTCTTCATCCCCTGGCAAACCTAGTTTAAAGCCCTCGTCACTAGGTTAACGAGCCTGTTTGTAAAGATGCTCTTCCCTATCTTCACTGGGTGGATCCTGTCTCTTCCTACGAATCATTCTTCTTGGAACTACATCCCATGGTTGAAGAAGCTGAATCCATGCTGTTTTATTTCTGCCCAGTATATCACATAGTTAAAATTCCATGGAATTACTTGCTATCCAGCTTTTGGAAAGAATACTTTCACAAAGGAAGCAGTTGAGTTTCTTGGGTGTAATGCCACCTATCTTCTATAAAGCTAATATAAAGCTAATATCATCTTTAACTGAGGTTAAGTAATGACTTTCCACATTAGAAGTCGGTTCTTAATTCTTCAGTATTATTGTACTCAGGTAATTCAGGTTATTTACTATATTGTTTTTTTTCTTTTTTATTCCTAGCTGGTTCTTTATATTAGCCAATGATATATTTATGGGTTGTGTCTATCACAGGGACTTTTAAACAAATAAACTTTACTTTTTCAGAGCAAAAATATATAATCTTACTTAGCGGGTAACAATTCCCTTCATTCTAATTGTATTATGCTTTTCATCCTACATCTATAAAATGGAATGGTTCTATACTGAAAAAAATAATTTGATGGAATCAAATCAATGGTCTATGCACCACTGACCTACCAGCTCAATTATTGCAAATTACTGTATTTAGGAATAAACCAGGATGCCCCAAAAAACTCTACTGATACAAAGGGTGTAAAAAAAAAAAAAGACTATCTTGCTTCATAGCACGTACGTGCTATGAAGAAGTCACTGTGGACATATCAGGGTCCACAATGGCCCATCCCTGAAGTTCAAGGTCTCCATGGGGCAGGTACTATGTACTTGAGAGATGATCTGTCCCTATGTGACCCTGACATCCCAGAGCAGTCACTTCTCACTAGGTTAATGTATGGAAGACAGACTTTTTCACAGAAAGTGGACTGTGCTGTTAACTCATTCCCAAAAATCTTAAAATGACTCACCCTGACTCCTTCCAAGAAAACAAACTCATCACTTGAGTCCCAGTACATCAATCAAGCAATTTCTTGCACAGGTTATGGATTGCACATAAGTGCGGAGAGACATAAAATAAAATGTAAGTGGTTTAAAAAAGTTTACCCATTATTTCCAGAAACATTCCCCATTTGGAAGAGAATTTTTCAAACCAATGCAAGTTTTTAATGTATTCACTATTGAGAAGTAATAGCAATACAATCAGAAAAACTATATCATACACACGGCATATATATTTATATTGCAAACTTCAATGATGATGTATACATGATGACTAAATATGTAGCCTGCAGTAAGGCTCTGCCAACTGAAATGATATTCAGAGTATTTGAGTAGGCAACTACCACCTTATGGTCTTGTCATCACTTGAAACTCCCATTGCAAACAATCACAACAGAATTAGGGCTCATCTTTAAACAACACAGCCAAGATTTTCAAAAGTGACTACTGCTTCAGTTCACACATTCTCTCCTGGAGATACCTTATGAAAATAACCCATTTTCAAAAAGCATTATGCTCTCAACCCTTTCAAAATTTATCACTTCAACATGGTTCAAGCTGGACACCCAGAATTTTTAATGCAACTTAAGGAAATCTTAACCAAACATCTTGCATCAGTCATGTGCAATACTGTATTTCTATTATTGTTTATTATGCATTAAATAGCTTTGTTTTGCTTATTATGCATTTGCTTTGCTCCCCACCATAGTTTCAGATGAATATGTAACGGTATAGACATTTTAAAATCCTTAAAATGTAATTTTTGAGGTAACTTTTCATTATAATTAACACTAAGTTATAATACGTTGTCATCCTTTATAACAATGCACCACCTATGGAAGTTAAGCACAAAGCTAAAAAAATATTCCTCAAACTTCATACAACTTAAATAGAAAAAAAAAAATCTTTATTTTACTCTTAATCACATTTATTACTAGTTAAACAGATCATAAGGCAGGGGAAATTCTGAAAAGAAGCCAAGAAATGTATAATATAGATAGGGAAGACAGTGTGCCAAAGGACAGGCAGCCAACTTAACAAATGATGCATTTAGGAGTTTCCTAGGGCTGGGTGGAGCCTAATTTACTAACAGTAGCACAAAACACATTTTGATAAGATAACCGTTGGGATTTCTCTGGCAACCTTGGAGAAATTTTCTCATGGTAAGCACAATTAAAGCATTTGAAAGACTGTTCCCAAAAGTTTGAGTTATTCCAAAACTAATTTCAGAGTTTTGCTATTTGCCACTATTCATCTTTACTGGAAACTGCCTTCTAGACCAGGGGAAGGCAATCCCTGGCACAGATGCCAGAGCATGGCATGGAAAGGCGTTTTGCTTGGCATGTGCACCTTGGGGTGGACAGTGGGGAAGGGGCTGGAGCTGCACTGCCACAAGGATCAGGCCCCTTGCGGCGGCTCTGCTGTCCACCCTGGCATGCCAACATCTTACAAGTCAAGGTTGTGGGTGTTTTTAGCACTCTGCCAAAAAACGTTGCCAAGCCCAGTTCTAGATCTTCAATGAATACTTCATACAGTGATCAAACTCACCTAGAGACATATCAGATGGGCCCAAGTACTGAAATCTCTCTATATTTGCAGTACTTGGCCCCACACACACCTGCCATACTGAGGATTAGGGTTCACAACACCACAGTTTTCCATGTTCAGGTGCCAGGGTCTTCCACCCGTGTCCTTTTCCCAGATGCCCAATATACCTAAATTTCTTTGTGGGTAAATATATCATTTTCTTTTAAAAATCAATTTGTAAATAAGACAATACCCTCACTTCATACTATTTATACATTGATTTTGTTTCACTCTAACTTTTGATTTAACAAATCATATTTCAATTAAAAGATTTTTTGCTAACAAGAGATTACACGTTGAACCATTAAAGCATCATTTTTTTTCTTTTGGTTTCTATCGTCTTTTTTCATTCTCCTATTATCTGACAAATTAGGCTTCTGCCTATGAAAGCTCACACCTCTCTGAACCAGTTGGTCTCTAAAGTGTCAACTTGCCCTATCTTCTGTCTGTTTTTCATGTATTGTTTAACTGATGTCTGACTAGTATTGTATTTACTTGCACATCAAACACGTCTCTTTCCCCAAAATTAAGCCTCCAAAATTAGGATGTCTTAAACAGGTAAGCTGATTTTTCTACCCTGGAACTGAAGCAGGAAAGCTTTGCTACAAGAGGCCTGCCTTGTTTTTCCCTCTGCCCATG
>NW_005842562.1:864999-883244 GCF_000455745.1 Alligator sinensis | reverse complement strand
CCTTTAGAGGCAGAGTTACAGTGTTAACCTGCACAGCCACAGCCACAGCAGGCAGAATCCCCTATAGTCGACATTCAGCCATAACTGGAAAAAATTTTCTTCCTCATTCTGTCTTCCCAAAGCAAAGTGAGTGTCTTATTCTAGGGTGTGTTGCATGCAAGAAAATACAGCGGTTATCCAGCACTGCCTATTACAAAAAATACACCTGGCAAAAGTGCCTTTACTTACAGTCTCCATGAAAAGATCAACATTGAAAGGCCTGGGTTCAACACAAACCTTTTGGTATAAAATCAAATTAAAGCTGTTGGACTTGTGTGTTGTACGTTACCCTTTATTGAGCAGAGCAGTATGTTTGGAAAAAAAGAGTAAAAAAGTGCTCCTGTATATTCCAAGTTCTTGTAAAAGGCCAGTTAAAAAAAAAAAAGAATTACATTTAAAATGATTGTTCCTTAAGGAGGATAGTTCTAGTTTGCAGTAAAATCAAGGAAAATTAAGTATTCTTTTAATTTTGTAAAATTACCATATTTGATTACAGAGAGGGTGGCTGAGACAAAGGTGAACCTCCTAATCAACTGTACTCAGAATAGAAAATTAAACTTCTAAAATAAAGCTCTAGTATGATCACATGTATGGATCTGTTCTCAAAAAGTCTTATGGACTTCACAAGGGGAATTGTAGTGGATTAAATTCTTCTATTTTCTTTCCTGAAAAGCCATACCTATAAATGAAGGCAGTTTGGTAAAACAAAATCTTCAAACAGAGAAGGTTAAAGTGTAAGAAATTCAAGGATCCCTATGCTATTGTTTCACAAGGTTTTGCAACCTTGTTGTGGAAGCTCAGTTTCTAGGAGTGAAAAGGTTGTCTCCAGGACTCATGCAATCTTTGGCCTTTAAATGAGTGTGTCAGATGAAGAGGACATTAAGTTAGTGGCTCCACTTAAAACCAAAGTGAGTCTACCAACTCATTCCATAAAGACCAATGAAATACTGTTGTCCCTTGAAGGATAAGAAAATAATACCCAAATACAAGGTTTAGCCCATGAATCTAGAGAGAAAAAAGAATTCAGGGAGTTCATTTTTGTTACTTGTTTAGGAGAATCAACATGTAGTGTGGATTTGACAGAAGAAAATGTAAACAATTTCAAAGATATAAAGCTTTTGATTTTCAAATCATACTATAATTTACATTATTTGTAACAGACATACCACAGTATAAATATTACAGGCCAATCTGTTCTCAGATCTGTACATATCAGTGTTGTGGATCTTCTCTTCTGTCAAGTTTCTCTTCATAATTTTGTTAGTTCGTTCCTACTAACGTGTATGTTAATAGATCTGAACTGATACCACTATGTTAAACAGAAGAACCAATACTATAACATTTAAATATATTAAGGTTAATTTCATATTTAGGTTTTAATTGCATTCAGTCTGTTAAGTTAGGCCTATAAGTTTCTATAAAGACAGAATATTTTTTCAAATTATGAAGAAAATCAAAGCTTAAAACAAGTCTTGCATAACTAGGTCTAGAATTTATTAATTCTGAAAGAACAAAGATACAAAATACATGTGAAAACTACATAAAGATTTCTATAGAGTAAAAGCAGAAAGTAGGAAAAGTGAAAGGTACAGTTCAGTAATTATACAGAAATGTATGGCATGCATTTAAGGGGTTTTTTAAGTGCAATTTTTTTTACAACAGTTCTCATTGAAAAAAAGATGCAGATTGAAAACCAACTTGTACACTTGTCACATTATCAAATGGACCCCCAACACAGGTATATACATATGTACATAAACAAGTCTGAAATACAATTTTTAAGTTCTTTGTTGGAGGCACTAGATTACAGGTCTATTTAAAATTTAAATTTAATTTCAGGAAGTAAAATGGTAGCATTTATAGAGCATTTTGCAAATACTATTAATAGGTCTTCTGTTTTTATACAGCAGCAGGATGAAATACTTCACATTGCCATTTGTAAGCATGAAACAATCAAAGAAATATTTACAGATCATTGACCTTACAGATAGGAAACAGTATCAAATATTCTGTGTAAAAAGATAAATAATTAAATTTATAGTGTCACAGCACAAAGAAGGAATTATACAAATCATGGCACTATGTACTGTATGAAACATCAAAAATAAATGTAGCACATAGATACCTTTTCTTATATTTTACATTAAATGTACAGTACAACTGTAAAATGTAAGTTCCACAACGCCAACAAGCTACAAATTCTGGTTCCTGGTAATAGCAATATTGTTAAAGTCCATGTTGACAAGAAAATTCCATATTCCAATCATGGAGATAATATTGCTCTGTGATATTGCTAAACCCTGCAACTTACATTCTGATGTCCTCCTTTTTCTTAAAAATTGCCTGCTAGAAAAAACGTATTCCACATGTAAATCCTTTGGAACTATATGGTAGATGCAATCAACTACTTTTGGGTGATGGAGTCGTGGGAAGAAAGGTATAAATGGTTATAATTTTAGACAAAAAGTATTAAATTTATTAAACAAAAGTTAAAATGATTCAAACGTTATCCAGTTGATAATGTTATTATAAACAGTACTACAATTTTCAAAGTATAATTATGGTTCCTCCTACAGTACTGAAACTTTCCAATTTTAAAAAACTGGTGAAAGAAAATGTGAAACTAATCACTGTAATACTAAAAACACTAATGACTGAATTTTATTGCAACTCACTATTCTGAAAATATAGACTGAACCATTGTTAGGCAGCTGAGATATAGGTATTATATTTTTCCATGCTCCAAGACAACAGTTCTCAAGCAGGGGTCCATGCTCCCCTGGGGGCCTGTGAGCAGGTTTCAGGGGGTCCACCCAACCCAGCCTTGCCTGGTGTGGGGAAGAGCTGTTTTGGACTCCCAGGACTGAGGCGAGTCCCGAGGGTGGGGCAGGGGTGGGCCTGCTTTGAGTGGCCCCAGAGTTTCTGTCTTGTGGGCAGTGCCACAGTCAGGCAGACGAGGCTCCACACTGCTGCTGCTCAGGTGAGTGTGGCCCCAGGGTGCCACACTGCGGAACTACGCCCACTGCACCCAAGGCCAGGGAGCCCGGGCGGTCCTCTCTTGCACAGGGAGTGGCAGCAGCTCTGTGGGGCACACGTGGGTCATGGAGTTTTTATAGCATGCTGGGGGGTGGGGCTTCAGAAAGAAAAAGGTTGGAAACCTCTGCTCTAAGAGACAAGATCAGCTTGATAGGTAAGATTGTTAGGAGTAATATGTATGATTTTCATGTGTGCATTAGAGTTTAACACGAAAATACTGTTGAAAGCTTTTAGCACTTATGTGCACAGCCTAAATGAAATTATGCTTCTAAAGGCAACCAGAAATGTAACCATTAAACACACAGAATAAGGCCATGAAGCTTCTCATTTAAAATAAATATTTAAGGTGCAGAGACTTTTTGTCTTTGTTTTAATGGTTGCCAAATATTGATGAACAACAAAGAGAAAGTAAAGTAATATTCCATGAAAAATGCTATTAAAATCTAGAAGTACCTGAATTGGATCTTTGATATCCAGGTTTTTCCTGATTACCTGCCAGCGGAGTCGGGGGTGGGTAGTTGGCTTCCGTGAGATTACTGATGTCTGTCGGTGGTGTTGGTGGTGGCAATAAAGTGCTGTTGGGGCTGCTAATGTCTCCTTCAGCCACGAGAGTCAAGTCCGCTACATTGTCATCATCTATCATCTGTATGCCTTCAGCCTGCAATTCTCTTGACTGCCTTTTCCATACTGTTGTACTGTTGTTTTCCTGCACATGTGGAATTGGAGACAACGGGGCACTAAAAGGAACGCTGTAAGTCTTCTGACTGTTAACTGTTGCCAAAGCAGTTTTATGTTTATTTTCTGAATGACCCATTTTTTTAATTGAATTTTCATTATAGTTTTGTATGGACTCCAGTTTTCCACCTGTACATTTGTCCTGGCCATCATATTTTGAAATTCTCCTGTTAAGGCCTTTAGGGCCTATCGGTGTAGAAGAAGGTGGCTCTGGTCCAGCCAGGGGTAAACGAAGAAAATCTGGCAGAACAAGGTCTTCTTTTCTTAGCAGCCCACGTTGGTCGTCTGCTCTATTACTCTGAGCTTTGGATATGAGATCAAAAAACTCTATTGGGAAAAAAACCCAAATTGACAAATTTTGTCAGAAAGTGCAATGCTATTGCTAATGTCAACAATCATCACATTTAGTTTCCAATAAGACCTTCAATTCCTTTGAATTCTGCTTTAAAATTAGATTCTATGTTAATTAGGAACTTTTTCAATTACATCAATGCTTACTAGCAGTACTATAATTAGGACCATCAGGATTCCTATTGTAAAAGCAGTTTTGCAGTTTAGAACAGCTGCAATTTACTGTAAACCCTGAACTTTTTATTTTATTTTATACATTAAAATGAATCTTTATACCTGCCTTTCATTCTTAATACAAAACAAGGTTCTGTTTTACCGACATTTGGGCCTTTACAGTACTCGGATGCATATTTGTATATTCTAGATGTTTCTTTGCATACCTCAACTCAAAAATAGCCATTTCCTCTGAAAGCTTATTGGTTCAAAATGTAGACAACCCTTTATTAGATAAGGTTTCCTCCATTTTATTAGCAGTCGGTCAGATCAAGATTTAGCAGGTTTCTGAATCTAGTTGGTAGTACAATTTTAAGTGACAAGGTTAGTATTATGTTGTTTCATGTTTTAGTAACTCTGCATCTGTAAATGATACACATTTAGGATAGTTTATTACTTTATCCTGGAAAGCTACATTTGGCAACAACAAAATTTAGTCCCTAAAACAAGAGTGATACCACTCACAAAAAAGAAATGGCACAGCAATAAATTAACTTGCTGGTACTAATGTTTAACTGGAGTCTGCAAATCTACACAATAAATCATGTCCCAGGATCTATTAAATTTGTGTTTCTAGAACTGAAAATTTAAACTCATTTGAGCTTCTCAAGCAAAATCAGTTTGGAGGTTTTAAGCCAGATCATAATGGTTATCTAATTAAAATCAACAGGAAACACCTACAAAATTTAGTTTTCAGGAGCTATATTTCCTCAGCATGATATAAGGTTGTGTCATTTAACATTCCTATTATTTTACTTATAGCTTACAAACAATATTCCCGGTAGTTTGGATGAAATAACAGTAATAGATGGTGAGAAACAATTTGTAATGTGTTTGTAAAACATAAGTTAATGTAAGAGGCTTTGAACCAGAGCTACTTTGTAGCTCCAAAATATACTTTATGCCCAAGTTTTGCAAATGGCAGTAGGTGCACTGAAATATACATTTCTGAAATGCTTTTTCTTGTAGAAATTTTTTTTCCAGAAAGTTCATTCAAAATGTACCTACAACATTCAATAACTTTTCCCAAATTTAGATAAATTGCACAAAATTCAAAATGAAATGTGAAAACCTCAGTTTCTGAGGTTTACAGATTAGATTAATATAATTGAGAAATATACTTATAAAAAATATTTAAAACAAGCTACTAAAACAGCACATAATAGGAAAACCCCATTAGTACATTTTGCAGCAACACATACATGGTAACTAACAGATATTCATAACAAGGGTTTCAGTCGCAGTATTTTATTAGACCTGAACCTGCAGAAACTTATTTATGTATATAGTGATTCACATGTATAATTATTTATAACCTTGATCTGAATATCTGATATCTGAATCTCTGATAGCAGTAACAGTGAAGTTTAAATCTAAATCCTAGCTAGTACATTCCTTATGGCAGGGTAGGCCATTTTTTCAAATAATCCTTGAGCCCAGGGGTAATATTGCTCCCATTATTTTTTTTTTTATTCCTCCCACTCTCCTGACTAATATTTCTTTACATATTTCCTATTAGAAAACATAACTGAAAAGGAAAATTCTGCTGTTATCAGTGTAATCCCAGGAAAGTCACTAGCACTGCAAAGGCATCAATGAGGGAAGTCAACTCAGAAAATGCAGCTGACCAGCTATGACACGGCTTTTTCTCTTCCACTACTAGCTACCTTTTCAGAACACTTGCTGAATGAAAAGTCCTCTTCCTTTGTTCTTGCTCACCACATTACCCCACACAAACATAACCATCTTTTAAAACTTCTAGTAATTTGGATATCATAGATATGATGGTGAGAATTTTCATGAGCATTTACCCTCAGTGACTTACAAATAACTTGTAATAAGAGAGAGGCTCTTAAGTACCCAAGTCATTTTTAAAAGGGGCTAGGGCCAAATTCTTTAAACCAGGGCTTTCTAACTTCTGGGCAGCCAAGGGCTGCACACAGCACTGGACACACCCTGGGGCCACCCCATCAAGCCTCTCTGCCAAATGTACAGCTCAGCTCCCCCACTACCTTGTGCGGCCCAGTTGCTCCCCCTTGCTGTGTACAACCCAGATGCTCGCCCCTCCAGGGGCAGTCCAGCTCCCAGCAGCCACACATAGCACACCCGCCCACTCCCTCTGGCACACATTGTGCAGGCAGTCCATAAGCAGCATGCAGCATGGGCAGCCTGGCTCCTTTTTCCAAGCACGCAGCTCATGCAGCCCTCTCCCACCACGCACAGAGCACTGGAAGCCTGGCCCTCTCCCAATGCACCACTCCGGCCCCAGCAACAGGGTCAGGAACAAGAAGCTTGAGGACAGAGAGGGAGCCTGGAGATCTTGGCCACTGCTGCAAGGACAATGGGTAGAGTGGCAGCTGGGCAGGAGCCCAAAAGGTGCATGTTAATGCCTCACAAGCTACATGCGGTCCAGAGGCCACCAATTGGACAGCCCTGCTTTAAAAGACTGATTCCTAAAAATGGATATAGATACTGAATGGTATTTTCAAAAGTACTTAGACATCAATCTCCCACTGGCTTCACTGGCAGTTGGGTAAGACATCAATCTCCCACTGGCTTCACTGGCACTTGGGGAACTCAGCACCTTTGAAAACTCCACTAGGCACCACTTTCAGATATAGGTACCAAAATCTCTTTACATTTTGGCTCTTGAGCACTTTTGAAAATTTCACATCGTAGACTTTTTAAAGTAATCAATTGTAAGTTAACATCAACAATGATATGAGGAACATGCCTGTGATTTTCATCGTACGGTGACAGAAGCATAGTCCTTTCATTTTCTACATCTCTAAAATAGAATTTTCATTTTTTGTTGAATAGTAAAATTATTATGTATACTTAAAAAGGTGACATACCCTCTGCTTCATCCAAATTAATTTTCTGATATTTTTTTTTCCCAATCTTTGCAATAGATTCTTCTCTCTTTGATAGCCGGGCATCCCTAGCATTTTTTCCATTTTCGCCTTTCATTTTAATAGAATTAGACTTTCCTAGCGTTCTTCCCTCTCCCTGTATTAGAAGGAAAGTTAAAGTACTACTTACATTCAGGACATACCGCAATGTGTGTGTAATATACTCTAAGTGAATAAAAAGGAAATTTCATAAACAGATTTCTCTGGTTAAAAAAACATAACAAATATTTTAATTTAATCATAATTTAATTATGGCAAAATGAGTTAGCACATACTTCCCTCCACCCCAAGGAAGTCCATATACAAAGAGAATATTGCTAGCATCACAGAAGTTTTGTTAGAGTAGTGTACTCAAGTTTTTTTCCTTGGAGCTTTGGTTAGTATGCTTAACAAAGATAACCCATTCAACTGACAGTAAGCAAAGAACATAGGCTAGGAGGACACTCACTACCATTCAGTACATGGCAAAGAAGCAGGAAAAGCTCTTACAGAAAAAGGCTGCTGGGAAGGAAGGGATTGGATGTTTTATAACTGGTGTCAATCTGGCTAATTAACATTGTGGACATAATACACTTAACTCTGGAGTACTCCAAGTCACAAAATTTATTTTGGAGAAAATGCTCTTCTCCAATGTAAAGTAAACTTGTGAAAAAGGCAGAAGTACCTTTACACCAGAGAAAGTTGCACCAGTATATGTATAATGTGCATGCTATCACTATGAATTTCATTCTAGATTTGTCATTTGCTGAATACAGATTGGCTCCTTTGTTATCCAGTGGCCAGGTGCTCTGGAGAGCCAGTTGCGTGCCTACTTCTTAGTGTAGGGTAAATTTACTGCAGATTAAAATCCAAAATTACTCTATAGTGATCATGTAGTGCATCTCTGACTTAGTTTTGAGCAGGGATATCTGCAGCTTCCACTTTAGAATGCCAGAAGTACAGACAAGCTAATGAGACAGAAATAATTTTAGAAAACTTACTGTAGATGCTTGACTTCTTGAAGCAGATGTTATAGCTGTACTTTGTTTAACTGGTGAGACCTTTTGTTTATCTGTGAATACTAAACATAAAAACATGTCTATCATTATGAAACTGGTAAAATTCACTTAACCACTCACATTTAAAATTTCACTGACACAAAATAATTTCTTCACTATAAGACCCCAAGGAGGAGTTGTTCTAGGAAAATAAGAAAAGGCTAGATTGATATTCCTGACATTTTTCAGCTAAAATCCAGGAAGAAAACAGTTTCCTAATTGTGTTGGTGTCTTCAGAGCATAACCATCATGAATTTTTTCCCAGCTTTATTACAAAAATAAAGGTTAAGATATGTTAGGAGGCACACACAACAAAGATCAACTATCCCTTGATATAAGGATGTCTGCTGGGGGGGTGGGGGGGAGGGATGTTAACATCCCTGGCAGAGGCCTGCCCGTGACATCTTTTAACGTGGGGAAGCTGGTGCTTGACAGGAGGAAGCCCTGAACCGAGTGGCCAGAATGACCAAGACAACCTTAGACCTCCATCCCACTAGAGCCCTCATCCACCTTCACAGCCACAGAGAACCAGCAGGTACACCTGTTCTGCTTTGGGGTCTTCAGGAGTTTAGACCTGGGGCCTCACATCAGATCTGTTCGCCAGGGGAGACCCTACCAGGAATACAAGACTCCAGACGACATAGCTGACGGTCACTGGAACACACAAGCCTCTCCACCAATGTTACGATCCAAGGAGAGAACTCATATACATATGAGTACTTACATTGATTCTTCACTTCTGTAGAATACACTCTGCACTGGGTCATTTAGTCATATGTAATGCCCCGAAGTACAAGGACAGCATAAAACAAGTAGCTCATTCTCCCTGTGTGTATGCCAATTTCAGGTACATTTTTTGATCATTCAAGTTAATCAGATCCCAAAGCAAGTAATAAATCTCACTTTTCCCCAACAAACCTCCCTGTCTATTTTATCAATTTCCCCCAATGAGATTCTCTGTTCCAAACTACTTTAAAACATAATCTACTTATATTTAAAATAAAATGGTTTTATACCTACACAGATGGCTAGTAATGGCCTATGAGAACTATAATTTTTAGTTGTTATCTGAAAAGTCAGTTGTGATGAAAAGTAATCTAACTGCTACACGGTAACCTATTTGAAATGAACTGAATCTTAGTTCAGCTTCTCTTCTTCAAGATGAGAAATCACAACTGATATCCTTTCTACCAGTCTCTATAGATCTCATGAATTGCCGGGACATTGGAAATACAGACATTACCTTCAGAAGTGGTCACACATTCCAGTATTAGCAAGTGCTATCTTAGTTGTCCAGTGCTTTCATCTGTGCCACTGGAGAGGCAGGTAAGGATTGGGTGTGTACACGCCATGGGGGTTTACTTCGCCCTTAATTAAAGTGGTGTTTTAAAAAAAAACACTGCTTCAATTTAGGGAAAATTAAACTCCCATGTAGTCTACAAATGCCCATAGATATCATACCGTTGATCCAAGCAGCATTTATCTCACTTAGATCGATTATTTTTTCCCTATGAATGTGAAACAAGACTTAATGCAAGTAGTTAAGACATTAGGGGAAAAAATTCAGAACTGCTTACCTCTTCCCTTCGTTGGCTCTTTTTCATCTAGTACCACCCGCTGACCATCCAGATTAGATATAGGCAGGCCAAGATCTAGTGGCTCCTGCTCACCATTCTAAAGTCAGATCAGTTTGTGTACAACAAAGGAGAAAAAGAAAAGAACTCTCCTTCAGAGCAACTTTCGAGTCTGGCATTTACAACAGAGCGGTACAATCGTTATATTTCAGTATACTTGAAAGAATCCTCTTGCTATCACTTTCCAAAATGTTCAACCCAAATATGCATGATTACTTTGATTTATCTACAAGCAGGTAAAGGAGGATCAGACCAAAATAGAGTAAAAAATACTTTGCAAACATACACAAGCAGTCTAAGGCTGCCAGTGGCTGTGTTTAGCAATCTCATTTTTTCAAATGGGTTATGCAAATCAAAGAAGGCTGAAAAGATTTTATATTTTAGAAGTCAATTTGTTCATTCTCTAATTTGTTGAAATGAAAAATTTGAAACTAGCTCAACTGCAGTATGTTTTCAGCCATGTGGAAGACTTGTATTAAATCTCTACCTGAGAAGTCTAAGATGGTACACAGCCCAGAAGTGCCAGTTCTAGTTATGAATGGAACTTATAACTCCCAGAGCTCTTGACACTTGATTCCAATGAGAATATCAGGATACTATTCTTTTCAATATGGATTAGCCAGGTTATCTGTCCACCTGCAAAGCAGTGAGCTATGAAGGGCAAAACTGATTTCCAGGCTTCTCCCAGGCTAGTAGGCCAGTTCTAACAGCTCTGCTCAGGCTCTATTAGCTGGGATAATTTTGTGGTCTGATGAAGAAGATAAATCAGACCTAAAATAAATCCAACTACTAAAGAAAGAATGAAAGTAATAATTACAGAATATTTTTATCTCGATACAGTTACATTTTTATACAAACATTTTTATGCATAAATATTAGAATACAGCAAATTTAAGAGAATACTATATATGCTTTCCCAGACAAGTAAGATTACAGATTTTAATTGCATCAAAAATGACTTACTAGTCTTGCCACAAGTTCATTAAGATTTAAGCCATACTTTGCAACCACAGGCCGTAGAACTTCTGTTACTGGCTTTGTAGGTTTAGCCTTTAAACCAACCGATCTATTGATTGGAACAAGATCCAGCCTGAAACACATCAATTGTTGCAATAAGAATTCTCTATCAAATGATTCAAATGGACAAAAAATTGAAAACCCATCCCCCTCTTTGTCAAGTGCTGATCACTTAGAACACAATGGGTGCGTCTACACATTAAATTAAAGAGGCGTAATAAACTCGGGAGCAGTTCGAACTGGAGTCAGCTGCTCTCAGGCTCAGCTTCTACACATGTGCCCGGGACAGCAGTAGTTAGAGCCAGGGTAGAACATCCCTGGGCTGGCAGCAGGCCCAGAGGGGATCAGTCCTGGGCTCCAGGTGGTTGCATCAGGCAGCAGAGGGGCTGGCTGGGCCATGAGAGTTCTAAAGTGTGAGGGCTGCCTGTCACATGGGCTGCCTGTCACCATCTACACGTGTGTTTCGTCGCACTTATTTACTCCACCGTAAGATAGCACTGTCTTATGGCAGAGCTGATTAATTTACCATGCCCTAATACTAGCACATGTATAGACAGCAGTGCTTTACCATGGAGTTAGTTAGTCAATTCCACAGTAACGTGCATATGTAGACGCACCCAGTGAAACCACTGCAGTTTCACTGTATGGAGGGTGGCATAAAGGCATATGCAGCTGTGTAGTGCCTCCCAGAGTACTTAGATGTTTCTTTTCCTTTTTCTATGGAGACTCATCTGGCCATTATGCTATAGTAGTAGCGGGATAAAGTGTCTCAGATCTTCTTCTGTAGCTTTATATAAAAGAGAAAAATTAGATCCAACACGTCCAATCCAGCTGCTCAGTTGGGCACTGGAAAAAAGATTTGAAGCACAATCTAAAGCAAGTTCCAATTTATTACACTGAAATGGGTAAACTGCAATTTCCAGTGGAACTATATCTGTGTTCATTCTTTTGTGGAAACAGGAACTTTGGTATGAGGTACCCATATGTAACAGCAACAATAAACAAACATTTACAAACCTAATGGTGGGTTAACCGGTATCAAGAATTCATATAATCCCTTTAGAATATATGATATATTTATATTGCTTTAGCAAAACCACATTTAGAACACCATGCTCAGTGTTAATCATAATCTTTGATTAAAAATATAGTTAAACTGAAGGGACAGCAATTAAAAATTGGATTAGTGAAAAAGAAGCTGTGCATAGGAGTAACACCCAAAGTACTTTATAATTCTCTGGCCAATAATCTAGCCCTTACAAAAAAAAAAAAAAAAAAAAAAAAAGGTGTTCCTCAATCCAAACTTTCATTTTTCCATTTGTATTCTATATGCTTGTGAAGATAATCTTGAAAATACGAACTGAATGCAACTGCTAGTGCTACTTACCTACAGAGATGATGAAACAATAACTACAAGCCGATGAAATTACTCCTTTCATCTCAGTTTCCAAACTCTATAGAGGAGTCGAATATATAGAACTTACCAGAAGAAAAAACCCAAAATAAAAACATTTTAAAAGTCCAAATCCTTACGTCTGCTTCATAGGGGGACAGGGAATTTGAAAAAAATGTGTGCGCTCTCTCTCAAACATCTGCAAGGGATTTATTTAAGGTAGTGAGAAGGGCTATACTAAGGATTTCTGTATCACCACGGAAAGACACAGGGGGGTTAATCATGTCATGTTTACTCGCATGTACCTTGCTGAAACATTAATTTCATTGAGTATGGAGAATTAAAAAAAAGGCCTTAATGAGAATGAAAAGATTCACCTTTTATTTCCTTTCTAAAATTACAAACCACACATTTACTTTTTGAAAGATATTTCTTCCTTTTAAAAATAATTCAGTACTAACCAATATAAAAATGGATATATTTAAAAAATATATCAGCCTAATAAAAATGGAACCTGGACAGACTATTATTAAAAGCTTTCTTTCACATTTTCTAAGAATAAAACAGCTGGTAAATAGAAGTAATGCTGAAGCATTATGAACATGGCTTCATAAAGATCAACCAGTGACACAGAAGCCGCCACACAGAAAAATGTAATTTGCAAATAATCAGCTGTGCTGTGAAACATTCGACATGAGTGCTTTTTAACGTAACGTACATCCCCAGAAAGCAATACTGAATAATTTTGATGTGAATTAAACAGTCTCTGAAAACATAACAAATTTTTGTTTTAGCTAAACAGTAGTAGCATATGGTACAGCCATATTTAGAGTTCAATTAATTTGGAAACTGAACAAACCCACAAAAAAAATACTCAGAATCTCAATCTGAAAATTAACCAAGTCACATTTTATTCATAACCTGTAGAAAATAATCCTGTAAAAGGAAAGCTAACAGGTAGGCAAAAAGAAGAAGAATGTGAAATAAAGACACTGAGTGTCATAAGGTCAGTTTGGCAATGTATGCATTTCTCACTTGAAAATGTGGCCCAAGAGTGAAATACCATTAGATAATTTGCTTAGTTAATCTGGTCAAGGCATGGCAAAAGACAAGAATAGGTTAACTATTCTTGTAAGGATGGAAAAACTGGCATGGAGAGAATTGGCTTAATATGTTCCATGGAATTTCCATCTCTTTCCCATTTGCAATTTTATTACATTTCTTTGATTACTGCCAATATTGTTTATCTACTGTACATAATGTGGGGGCTCTCAACACTATGAAGTTGCAGCTCTTAAAAAGCAGTGAGCATTATAGTCATGTATGGCCACTTTATGATACTGCATGTTTAGTTTGAGGGCTCCCAAAAATGAAACTACAACCAAAATCCCTATAGAGTGGTAAAGATAGATAGGTTGAAAATATATATATCTTTATTATACTTGAATGCAATGTCAGCTTTTTCCCAGCATATTTTCTAAGTAGAAATAAAGACTATATTTTGTTATATATTCTATACCAATTAAATTTAAATGCAACTATTTAATACTAAAAGATAGCAGTCTGGTCCTGCACAAAACGGGAAAATAGAAACTGTGGTAGTGATGAACAGAAGATACTTATCTTTGCAGAAAGTCTACTTTAATTTAATTTCCTTTTAGATTAATAAAAAGCACCATTTTTTTTTACTGAATAAAGCTATTCTTTCATTTTAGGAAATACATTTAAAAGCAGATTAATTTGTTCTGAAAGTTATTTTGAACATTTTTCTTAAAACATATTTTGATTATTTGTTCTGATTAGTGTTATAAGGCACCCTGATCAAAAACTGAATTACACTATTATATGACATGTATATTATCAAAGAGATAATGATGAACAAAATTAAGATTTTTAAGATACAGTATAAGGTTCTCTCTCTAGCTATATCAATACAAGTGAATTATTTCAGGCTCAGTGCTATAAACTTATACTTAAATAAAGAGCTACCTTAGTATGACTTTTCCAACTGAAATCAGTCCAGAACATGATTACAATAGGATCTAATTGGTTACGGACACACACACATCTGGATTTATTTCAAAAAGGGAATGTTTCAATAGTGTAGTAGCTTTTATGTTCTGACTGTTATGTGGGTACTATACAAATACAGCAAAAGTCACTCCAACTTTAACAGTGGATGAAGCAGTGTTAATTTTGGAGTGATTTTGCTATATTTGCTATCCTTTTGAAACTCCTATACATGTATTTATATCCATTACAACCATTTAAATAATAAAAGACTATGTTTTTCACAGATATGTTTAGCCACCATTACCAGTGAGATGACTAAACTACAGCCCCCTCTACATGTTACAGGTATTGTACGAGGGGAAGGATTTTACTGGTTGGGGGGCCCAGAGCGGACCCGAGCAGGGTGCAGGGCCTGGGGCAAATCAGCCCATGTGGGGCCCCGCCCCCACTCTAATCCCATGAGCCCTGGACCTGAAGAAGCTGCGGTGGGGGGAGGAGGGGTAGCAAGTGGCTGGACGCGGAGCCGCCACCCTGCCCAGCTCCACAGGGCGCCTCAAAACACAGGGCAGCCGCCCTGATTCACTTTCCCCCCCCCCTCCCCCCGCCAGGGACAGCCCTGGGGGGGCCTGCAGGTGGACTCTGTCCTGGCAGTGGCAACCCCACAGATGCTGGAACCAAGAATCCCATGGCTGCCTTCTCTGTCCTGGCAGAAGTGGCCCCACAGCTGTCAGTACTGAGAGTCCTGCAGCTGTGGGATTCGCAGCTGCAAGAACTTTTTACTTACCAGTGCAGGGAGAGCAATCCCCAGCTTCCCCTATACTGGCAATAAGGCTTGATAGGATCTAATGCTGGATCCCACAGTCGTGCCTCCTGGCATGCATGTGTGGCATGACAGGACATGCTATCCTATCACACCTTTACCTGAATGTTTAGAGGGGCTCTACACGAGTAGTACATGTTTTAATGCAGGACTGTTCACCTGGTGGCTTGTGGGCTGCCTATGGCCCCCAAGCATGTGGCCCACAGGCTCCTGTCCAGCTCCTGCAGCCCCCACTACTCCAACAGCTTATATGGCTGAAGTGTCCAGGCTCCCTCTCCCTCCTCCAGCTTCTACTTCCTGCCTCCTCTCCTGGAGGCAGGGTGGGTTGAGCTGGGTGGCAGAAAAGTGCTACAAGTGCAGCAGGAGAAAATCTGGGCAGCCCAGAAAGGAGCAGTGAGGAAGAGTGTGTCTTCTCTGCTTGCACTGTCTATGCAGTGGGGGAAAGCTGGGCTGCTGGGGCTGCACAAGTGGCAGGCTAGCTACAGGTATGGTGTCCTATGAGGTACATACCCTAGCTTCCCCTCCTGCCATCAAAATGTTGGATAGCCCTGTTTTAATAAACCCTTTGTCTCCTTACTAGACCTTCATATTGTTCCACTCAGTTACTGTGTTAATAACCTATGCAGAAAAAGTAACTCAGGAAAATATTCCCATTTTAGGAGGGGAGCTTACATATATGCTTAAAACTCTAAGCATATATTCAAGTGATCTCCTGAGTCAGGGCTTCAACAGCCAAACTTCAACACATCAAAAGCCTTGTAGATTAAAAGAGGAATTTGAAATGGTCTCAAGTTGCAGCAAGGGAAGTTTAGGTTGGACATTAAGAAGAAACTTCTTATTAGGAGGGTAGTAAAACACTGGAACAGGTTACCCAGAGAGGTGGTGAAAGCTTCATTCTTGGAAGTTTTTAAGACCTGGCTAGACAAAACCTTGGCTGGGATGATCTAGTTGGGGATGGTACTGCTTTGAGCAGGGGGTTGGACTAGATAATCTACTGAGATTCCTTCCCACCCTAATTTTCTATGATTCTATAGTGAAACTGCACAATTAGGATTTCTAACTTGATCAAGGATTTGCAGGATTGGTCACGTATATATTATACACATACTAGCCAAAGGGTTACCAATCTTGAAATAAGTTGCCAAACAGTGAGGGAATTTTCAGCACTGACCATCATTAATTGAAAGTGACTGTGTATCTTGAAGAAGGGTCTGTGTAGGGGTCAGAAGATCAAATTTTAAAGGGCTTCTTTTTTCTAAAGTAGTAGGGGAAGCATGAACATGTCAACAGGGTTGGAAAGTACAAGAGGAAGGATTTTAATGGGAACTTTGGGTGCTCAATAGGTTTGAAGAATCATGTATTTTGTTTAAGTATCACTGTACATCCAGATTTTTTGACAGCTTTACAGGTTTTACATCAAACTTTTAGTACTATTCCTCTCATTTTTGTGGAAAACCATGTACTGTATTTGTTATGCAAAGGACAAAAAACTTCCCCAGATTTTTAGAAGGGTACTGGATTCATTTATAACCTCGGTGTTATACACAACTAAAGACCACCTTACAGGTAACAGAGCACCAAAGATGCACTTTTTTAATGTTCAGTTAAAGTATCTCACTTTCCAAAATGCAATTTGTTTCCATAAGTTTTAGGTGGCTAGTTTCACAAGTATTACAGGCCAAATTCTGTTCTGCAGTACACTATCTTCTGTTGTCTTACATGAATTAACTCATGTCATATCTTAGCCTATATATATTAGCTGAAATTGAAAACCCACAAAAAAAGTGATAATTTTTTTTCTTACCGAAATAAAGTACGCTTTTCCAAACGCAGATCCCGAGAATCCAGGATGCTACTGTCTTGGTGCAATACCAGTGGCTATAGAGCACATGAAAGGAATAAAAGAACAGAAAATACATTGAATTAGAAAAAACTTCTTGTTATATATTATTCAATAATATGTAATAGAAAGTACAGCTGTGCACAACAAAAAAGCAGCTTTCAAATTAGCCAGGACAGACAAAAAGATTCATAATTATGCTCTGTGTACTACTGTTGTATACATTTATAGAAAATATATTTAATTTCCTTTTTCCCTTGGTTGTTCCAAAAAAGGTATAGTTCAGTTTGGTGAGGTGCATCTTCTAACTTCCACTGAAGTCAACAGGCCTCTCAGCACACGCCTCACATGAGGCCCCCACTCTTATATCTGCGCAAACAGAACGAGAGGTTTGAAATGACAAGATAATGGTGGCTGAGAAATTTGAAAGATTTAAAAGAATAGACACAATGGGCATGTCTACTCATTCAATACTTGTTTTAGCTGTTACTGTGTCATTACTGCACAGTCCCAGTGGCGCACAGGTTGTTTCTGACCCTACTGCACAGTAGCATTGGCACCAGGGTTCGTGCCTGCCAACACTACATTGCTGTAGCTTGTCGCTATGGCGACGTAGCATCACATAAAGAGATGGCCAATGTAATGTAAATTATTATGTTAGGGCCATCATGGTGTCACTTCCACCTTAACATGAGATAACAGAGTCTGTACCAAGTCCATAACTTCTCTTGAGCTACAGCACCTTTTTTAGAAAGATATTCATCCCGTCTATGCAAACTGTTCCAGCAGTACTTACCCTTAATGTTAAAAGTGTGTGCCTTCTACCTTAGAATTTGTCTAGCTGCATTTTCCATTCATGGATCTCATTCTGTTGTCTTCTGGTATACTAGAGTGCCATCTGCTATCAAAATCAACTTACCTCTTAATAAGGGCTGTGCGAAGCTTCAGTAGCCATTTCGATTCGGAGGAGATTCAGCCCAATTCGGGGGCCGAATCTCTGAATCCAAATGAAATTGGGAGACCCATTAAAAGGTCTGAATCCAATTGGAAGCCTCCGAATTGATTCACAGACTTGGGTGGTCCCTGCTCACCACCACAGGAAGATGGACCCAGGCTCCGTGCCAGTAAATATGGGGCAGGGGGGATGCCCACCCAGCTCCAGCTCCCCCCACACCACCCCTGAGCACCCCCACCCAACCCCACCC
>NW_005842562.1:854332-864651 GCF_000455745.1 Alligator sinensis | reverse complement strand
GGACCCCTGCCTGCCCTTCCAGCCTTGTCAATGACTGCCCCACCTGGCCCCAGCATCCTGGTGCTGGGGAAAAAAAAAAAAGCCCTGCAGTCACCAGCTGCAACAGCAGCGATCAGGGCCTTTGGGGTCCCATGGCAGAGCCCCCCCGCGCAGCACGGGGCAGCAGGGAATGCCCTCTCCCCCCACTTGCACGGCAGCTGTCGCATCGCGCAGATGCAGTCTGGCTCAGCAGGGTGCCGCACACTGTCCTGGAGCTGGGGTGGCTCCAGCAGTCACCCAGAGCTTGGCAGTGCTCAGCCCAAGCAGCCCCAGCTCCCGGACAGCATGTGGAGCCCTGTAGCACACTGCACCCTCACAATGAGACAGCTTCTGCACGGGTGCCAGGCAGGGGAGAACAATCCCCGGTGCTCTCCACTGCACAGGGCTCTGCCATGAGCCCCAGAAGCCCCAATCGCCACTGCTGCACCCAGTGAATTTGGGGCTCTTTTTTTTTTTTTTTTTTTTTTTTAAAGTGCCGTGCGGAAGGTGGGTGTGGAGCCCCCCTTGCTGCTGCCACATCCCCACCACTGACACTGTCACCTGTTCAATTCAGAGGCTATTCCGCCTGATTCAGCGGCTGAATCTCCAAATCCAAATCAGTCAAATCGAATCAGGACAGTGATTCAAATCACCAAATCAAATCAAATCGATGTCCCTCCGAATGAGCCAAATCCGAAGCCGAATCGAATACTTGCTGCTTCGCACAGGCCTACTCTTAGCCTTCTCTTGTACAAACTAAATGCAGACTCTAAAGCTTTTTATGGTAAGACAGAGGTAGCATGAAAGACATTCACAGCACACAGCAGATCAGGGAGGGGATAAACAGCACTGCGACAGAAATGGATTAAGGCAGAGCAGCAGATTGGGCATGGAGTACAGGGTAGGAAGCAGAAAGCAGAGCAGTAGATCAAGTATAGCCAGGAAACTGGAGTGGCACTCAGGGAGAGTACATGGCTAATTTGTGGCATGTCAGCTAAAAATGTTGACTCCCCATCACTGTAAGATCCGTTCTGAACCTCTTTCAATTTTTCAACTTTTTGTAGCGTGGACACCAAAACCACACCATATTTCAGTACCAATGCTACTATTATTCTCCCTTTGAGCAATGCATGTAAATCCTATTATTGCTAATGTGAAGTCAGTTCACAGAACAAGGAAATTGAATGTCCCCCTGATGAATCAACATTCCTGTGTTAGTAAACCAACCAGGATAAATTGCTTTTTTTTTTTTTTTATTATAGAAACATGCAGTACCTTATCTCCTCCAACTAAAAAGAGGTCTACAGCAGCTATGTTAATGCCATGCTTTTCACAGAGCCCAGATAACATCTCCTTTATTGAGAATCCTGATTTGACAACCATTTTACAAGATGAGCCATCTGGAAGGTTTACACAGCAGTGTTTTGAGGATCTCTCTCTCTCAGATACAGATGCAGGTATTCTAGATGCTTCAGACTTTTTAGAAACAAAAATTAAAGTTAATATCCAAGTGAAAATTAAGAACCACAAGCTATTCAAAACAACTTAAGTCAGGAAACACATTTTTAATAAAGTTTTATGTTTCTCTACCCTTCAGAATATCTCAATTACCAGATAAGTTTAGAAAATATATTTTAATTAAAAAAAGAAACGCATTTTGCGCAAATTTGAATTTACTTCAAAAGCAGCTGTTTTGGATAGTATTTTGCTTTTAGGGAAATTGTGTAAAAAACAAGAGCATCTGGATCCTAGTGCATGATAAGAGTTTTCCCTGCAGGGTAGAGTAATTGGTCAAAAATGCCTAAAAACTAAATATGAGGTTTAAACTAATTTCTGGATAAGAAGCCTTCTACATCAAATAATTACCTTCTTACATAATAAATCACTATGACTTCTTAAATAGCATATTCTGAGTTTACTAAGGTTTTTCATGAGATAAAAAGAGTGCCTCAAAAATAAATTCACTCAAATTAAAAACAAAATATACTTCTCTTCCACCTTATATGCATCTTTTCTACCTTGAAGACTATTGGCCAGATTCATTCATGTGCTAATCTGGACTTCAGCTGCCCCCAAGAGACAATTTACTCAAGGGAAAGGCAAGTGTCAGGACCATATTGTTTTCTCTGGGCTTTGCAAAAAAACAACACCAGCAGAAGCTGCTGGCGATGCACTGAAGTTGATCAGTATGAAATCACAAAATGTTATCTCTATAAACACTTTTTTATTTTAGACTACATTTAAATAATTCCCATCCATCCAGGAACAACTTGCAACTAGGGTCTGGTTGAATACAAGCCTACCAATCACTGGCTTCCTGCAGAGATGGAGAACCTCTGTCTTCACAGCATGCATTGAACCTACAAGGTCACTCATCCATCAGGAGGTGTTAGAGAAGTGGGCCAGTAAACACATGCTACTGGGCAAACAGATGTAATGCCACTTAACAGAAATCACTGCAGTAACCTAGTTCTTTCAGTGGCCATAAATTCTGTACTTACAGCAATTTGTTTCAATTATGCTATGGTAACATTTACTATAAAGTCAGAGAAAGGAATCTTAATAAATACAAAATATCAAAAGTATTTGGGCATATTTATTTAAACACTCAAGCTAGAAACAGATGTCTTCTTTAGAGAGGAATCAGCTTTAACTTCATGTTATGGGTGCATCTGCAAGCGCGTCTCCCCGCTTGCAGATGCAGGCTCAGTATCAGGGTGAGGCACCCAGGGCCCTTTTCCTGCAGAACTGTGTCCCTGAAGCCAGGGCAGTTCTTGCCTGGGGCTGTTGGAGCAAAGAGACGTCAGCCACGAAAAGGCACCAGTAATTATTACTAGATTCATTGCTGCCACAACATTTAAGCACTTGTGGGGCAGCAAAGGGCTATGACGTCTGTTCACTTGGATTCTGTGCCACCATAAAAAATGTTTATGTTGATACAAGATCCACGTTTGTTTGCAGCCTCAGGGTTTAAAAGGACACTATCAAGAGCTTTTCTTAGCCCATACATAGTATAGTTCTTTTCCTTTCCATTGTTTGCAACACCTGGTAAGCAAGATCCATAGATTCACAGATGTAGGGTCGGAAGGGACCTAAGTAGATCTTCAAGTCTGACCCCCCTGCCCTGGGCAGAAGAGAATACTGGGCTCATATGACCCCAGCTAGGTAACTGTCAAGCCTCCTCTTAAAGACCCCTAAGGTAGGAGCCAGCACCACTTCCCTTGGAAGTTGGTTCCAGACCCTAGCCGCCCTGACTGTGAAATAGCGTCTTCTAATGTCCAGCCTGAACTTACTCTCAAACAACTTATGGCCATTATTCCTTATTAGTCCGGGAGGTACTCGGGTGAACAAGGTCTCTCCCATTCCCCGCTGGTGCCCCCTGGTAAGTTTACAGACGGCCACCAGGTCCCCTCTCAGCCTTCTCCAGACATTCACTTAAGGTGTTTCCAACTTAATTTTTACGTGCCGTGATGTCTAAGTACCTGACCCCAAGAGAAATCAGAACTTGTGGCAGAGGTGGTATCTTTTATTAAACCAACTAGATATTTGCAAAAATATATTTGTTTTTTTATTTGCAAGCTTTCAGGCATAGGCACCCTTCATCAGGCATAGGAGATTGTAAAAGTTCTCCTGGGTAACTTTTGCTTTAGTGTTACAATTCTGGGTAACATTTCTACCCAGGAGAACCTTTACAATCTCCTATGCCTGAAGAAGAAGAAGGGTGCCTGTGCCCAAAAACTTGCAAATAAAAAAATTATTTTTTTTTCCAAATATCTAGTTGGTTTAATAAAA
Source organism: Alligator sinensis (assembly GCF_000455745.1). Taxonomy (NCBI): domain Eukaryota; kingdom Metazoa; phylum Chordata; order Crocodylia; family Alligatoridae; genus Alligator; species Alligator sinensis. The sequence goes on along the minus strand of NW_005842562.1, from coordinate 860,841 downwards.
AGTATTTATTCATCTGCCAAAGGATTTATACAAGGCCTTCTGACTTTATAAAAATAAATAAATAAATAAATTCTATTTATAAGTACAGTAAAAAGAAAATTGCATGAAATTTACATTGGTATACATGTAAGCATTTTGAACAGTACTGTAGAAAACTGGGGATATTATGGACTTCTTGGGTAATAAGCAATTCCCCGCCCTCACACATACAGCCTACTTGATTCTTAAAAGCTGGCCCTTACCAGATCAAGGCTTGCAGATGATGACATAGAGCCCTGTGATTCACGTCTGCAAGATAATCCATTGGCCTGAATAGAATCTGTATGTGGGAAAAGTTAGTGATAAGTAAAAAGGCCTGGGTTTACTATTTGTACAGAAAGCAACTACAAAAATCTCATGTTATCTGAGTAAAGAATTCATTTGCTGATCTGAGAAAAAAATGTCAACTCCTCATACTAGCCCTAAGTTGAAACAGTCTTTAATTCTGTTATTTCTTGTGTATTTAACACCGCTTGCACTCATGGCTTTTTATAAGCTTGAAAAGACAAGGTCCCTGCTCTTGAAATTTACTATCTATATTTTAAAATGACTATCAGCTTGTGGTGCCTTAAAATGCACTTAACAGACCCCTTAAAAAAAGAGACACAGGGTACATCCACACGAGGCTACACTGCCATATCAATGCACTACGGCGACATAGTGTCCATAGACATAAACTGTGACGCCGCAACTACATCACTGTAGCAACGCGCTCTCTCATAGCGCGCTGCTGTGGAGATGTAGTGCCTAAAAATAACCGGGCACAGTGCACATAGCACAGTATGGGCTGTTACTGCACCATCTTGTAGTACTTCCAAAAGGAAGTACTAAATGACTGTGCAGTAACAATGGCACCATGGTGGCACATGTAGATGCAGCCATTAGCATCCTAAAGTAGGACACCCAAAATCCAAGGCCATCAGACAGTCCTTAATCTTGCATACATGATCCAAATGTATAAGGACTAGGCCTTAAATCAATATAAACAAACAACAGACTGTTATGGGTAAGTGGCAAGGAAGAAGAAACAACAGTAAAAGAACATGGATTTAATGCAGCTGATGACAGTGACAGTAACAATTTAATTCAATGGCTCTTCCTGATATTGTTCTGACTTGTTGGACAGAATTAACTTTCTTTGGATTGCAAGATTTTTTTCTACTCTGTCCAACAAAGACTACTACAAGAGGCTGGACCTCTGTGCTTTCTTTAAACAGGCTGTCCCTTAGGCTTTAATGCAGTTATGAGGGAATTAAATGCATTTTTGAACAAAAAAAACCTCAATTAGATAACAAACCTACAGAGAAGAATTCAAGGGTCTTCATAACAATCAATGCAGGAGCATGTGGATATATAGCTTCATAAGCCTACTTTTTCTTTAAGTATTCTTTGACTCTGGTAAGCCAAGAGGGCTCCAGGGCCCCTTTACCACTTTTTCTGTATACAGGAATGGACCTTTTCTGCACTCTGAGGATCGTTCCTTTGAGGAATGACCACTCTTCCTGAACTCTCTTCCCCTCCAGTCCCCTTTTCCAAAGGGTCTCTCTCACTGTTTTCTTAAGCTCGTTGAAGTCAGCCTTCCTGAAGTCAAGCACCTCCACCCTACTGGCTGACTTCCCTGCCCTACAACAGATAGTGAATTCTATCATCTCATGTTCACTGATCTCCCAAATTACCCTCAATCCTCAGAACCAAACATGGAGACTCTATCAAGTTCTCTGGAAAATTCCAGACCGAGTTCCTCCTCCTGGCATGGCAGTCTGTAGTAGACGGCTACCATCAAGTCTCCTTCTCCTTGTCCCCCCCCGTATCTTGACCCACTGGGTCTCAAATCACCCTACTCTTGAATCAGTTTGGGTCTCTGAGGAGGCACACTGCTCCTTTACACAGAGAGTTACATCTCCTCCCTTTTCCTCTACCCAATCCCTTCTGTGCAGCCTGTAGCCCTGTGTGCACACAGCCCGGTCATGCGTGGCATCCCACCAGGTCTCCGTTATTCCAACAAGATCATATTCCCTATTTGCTAGCAGGAGTGCCAGTTCCTTCTGCTTATTACCAATACTCCTAGCATTTGTGTATAGACACTTAAGACCCCCATCAGTAGCCCCCAGTTCCCCACCGCCCCAACATTGTCCCAGCCTCTCGACACATCCGTGACTGCCCTATGTCCTTCCTGCTTGGCTGTTCCCTGGCTTGCATTCCCATCTGTACACCCATTCCCAACACATCTAGTTTAAAGTCCTCTTCAGCACGTCAGTCATCCTGGAAGAGGATGGAGCTAGACTGTACTTGGTGGTAACAGATGACAGAACAAGGAGCAATGGTCTCACGTTGCAGCAAGGGAAGTTTAGGTCAGATATTAGGAAAAACTTTCTAACCAGGAGAGTAGTAAAGCACTGGAACAGGTAGCTAAGAAAGGTGGTAGAATCTTCATCCTTGGAAGTTTTTAAGACCTGACTAGACAAAGCCTAGGCTAGGATAATCTAGTTGGGGATGGTCCTGCTTTGAGCAGGGGGTTGGACTAGATGACCTCCTGAGGTCCCTTTCAACCCTAATTTTCTATGATTCCATGATCCCAGACTCAGGCATTCCAAACAACTGTGCATCCAGCTTATTGTTAAAATCTTCCAGTGATGGAAGCAGGTGAAGTTTTAGATTCCTGGACATCCTGATTTACTAAGGACAAAATATCAGAGTAAATCATCTCCAGAATATATTTCTCCCTAAGGAAATTCAAGATGCACATTTTAGAATAGGATTTGAGAGAAAAAGCCTCTGCTACTCATGAAGGGAAAATTCATATGTTTTAACTGCAGAACACAAGACTCACTGAAATAATTTTCCAAGATACCAACCTATGCTGTGTAAAAGGTGTTTTGAGGGTTTTTGTTTTGAACAATTTTCTAATTGCTGTTCTGTCCATGCAAGATGAAGCATAAAAGACTAGACAGCTTGTGGAAATACAGTGGGAAGGGTCCTGTAAAGCACTACCTACCTTCAACAGGGCAGTCAGTGCAACTCAGACATCTTGCATACAGTAACTGTTCTGAATGGGAGGTAACAGCTTCCATTCTTAATATGTCTGATCAGAAATTGTGCGAATGAGGATAGACCTCATGGTGAAGTGCAGCCAGAGCTTCTTAGTCTGTTGGTTTTGTCAAAAGCTTTATCTTTAGAAGTTGTCCTATCAGCCTCAACAAGGGAGAGAGATTCCAAATTTGGATCTATACAAGTTAGTCGTAAAGGGAAGCAAAAGGGACAATGAAGCTACAGCAGCTAAGCCCTCTTGCATACTGAGATGTCTGACTGCTCCATGGGAGCTGAATGTGCTTGCCTATAGAAAAAAGCAGCATATTAACTGAATGGGAGGATGAGATCCAGCTTATCATAAGAATAACGTTGTGTAGGCAAAAAAAAAGCCTCAACCTTAGAAGTTAACAACACCTGAAGAAGTAGGCTGTCACCTGCAAAAGTTTATGCATCTCTGAACAAGTCAGTCTCTCTAGGCACTCTGCCCTGCCTTCTACCTTGAATATTGGTGAAATTGAATTTAAGCAACTGAAAGAAATCCCACTGGCCCACATTTTCAAAGCAAAAAAAAATTAATTTAACAATTTCTACCTATCCAGACTTTTGCCTATATGCCAGTGCTCATTTCTATTTTTTCTTATGATTGCCCTGATAGCAGCCCTAGCTGTTGTGGCTCTTGATATGACAATTTCCCTCTGTGTCAGCTCGGCAGGAAATTAAAAACCTACTCAATGGGTCTTGCTTTATACTGATGTTTGGATTTCCTGCTACATGCTTACACTGTGAGGAGTCCTGTTGTTGAAGCAACTATGCAAAAATGTGAAACTTGGAAACTCACCATTTTGGTAATCACCATTTTCTTTTTTCTTCTGTGATTTTCCCAGACTCTTACTTCTTGACCAGGAGAAAAATGTTCCTTTTTTCTTCTTCTCAGCATCTTCCTCTCCAGATTCTTCATTTAAGGATCTTCCAGACTTTGATTTTCCACTTAACTACCATTAAAACAGTTAAAACATTTGCTGAACTACTCCTGTAAATGCAAGGGTTCTCAAAACTCTCCTAACGTGATCTAACATCTTGGGAGAAAGGTTGTCTACTTAATTTTCTCTTCACCAGTTCAACATTGTATGTGTCAGTTCTCCTGCCATTAGCAATCGAGTAAGACTCCAAAGGATAATATAAGAATTGCTTAGAATGAAAATACTGTGAAAATAATGCAGTGTAGCACCTAGAAACAAGAATATATCTAACCATATTTCCACAGACTACTGATAGTCTGTGGCCTATTTCTAAAGAAGAACTGATTTAAAAGCAGCTGCAATTTACTTGATTTTTAAAAATAGAATTTCACAGTACAGCAATCTTGCTAGTCTTGATATACAAACTAGTATTAAATTATTGGATAATGTATTGCTTAACCAGCATTTACAGCACCAATTATTGATCAATGATGAAAAGCAGTAAGGAAGCTACTTTTATAATATTACAGCTACATTTCATTTTAATAAACATTTATTTTTGTTATTAATATGTTCTTTAAAATGTTAAATTAAAAATGCTCTGTCTATATATACACGCTAATTACTGTATGCTGTATAGTGCCTCATATGAAAATTGCTACAAGTTATAATCTACCATTATAATGAAGGAATACGCACTGTGGTAATGTTTTCTAGTTACAAAGACAAAACAAAACTGTTAAATGATAGATGATTGTGAAAATCAAAATGAGTAAAGCTGCGACTACCAAACAAATATTACAATTTAAAAGATTATCAAATGCCTTTGCTCTCAATTTTATTATTTGAATTTTATAATAAAATAAACACAGGGACTGTAGCCATGTTGATCTAAGGACATAGGCAGACAAGGTTCTTTGGGTGAATCTGATATCTTTTATTAGACCAACTTAAATAGTTGGAAAAATTTTTCTTAGCAAGCCTTTGGGTTTAAAAAACTTTGTCAGGCTGAAGAAGCATCTGCAGTTGGTCTGTGCTTTTCCTGGATGGAATGAATAGCGAAGAAGCCAGAGGCTAGGCTGGTATGCAAGAAAGGCAGTCAGTGAAGATGTAAATTGAGGAGTCAGTGGGTGAGAGATTGGGGGGGGGAAGGTGGAAATGAAGGAGGGAAATGAATGTAGCAGGTAAATAGTGGAGAGGTACCTGGGGAGTCGGATATCACGAAAGTTATAAAGTGTTATAAATCCAATGGCTACATTTAGTCCATGATTTTTTGTATCCAGGAGGCTGATGAAATAAAGTTCATAGGCTCATCTGTGAAAAGTTTTTTGTAAAATTCCCTTTGAGGATCAGGACAGAGATTAGAGAGAGAGTGGTTTTGTGAGAAATGTGTCCCCACAGGCAATTGGGTGCTCTGATCTTTAATAGATTTCCGGTGTGCGTTCATTCTGGTGCGCAGTTCTTGTTTGGTTTCTCCTACGTATTTTCCATCTGGACATTTGGTGCATTGGATGAGATATATTACATTTCTGGAGGTGCAGCTCTAAAATCAAGGAATGCTGATGGTGATGTTGTGGCGTGTATAGTAATTATGTGGGTGGTATCCATAGCTGTGGGAGCACATTTCTCACAAGAAAACCTCTCTCTCTCCAATCTCTCAGTTCTAATCTTCAAAGGGAATTTACAGAACACTTTTCAAAGATGATCCTATGCATTTCACTTCATCAACCTCCTGGATACAAAAAAATCATGGACTAAATATAGACATTAGATTTATGACACATTATAACCTGCCTGACATCTGACTCCCCAGGTATCTCTACACTATTTACCTGCTTCATTCATACCCCCACCCGTGTTTCACCCACTGACTCCTCAATTTACATCTTCACTGACTGCCTGTCTTGCATGCAGCCCAGCCTCTGGCCTCTTTACTTTTCATTCCATCCAGGAACAGAACACACCAACTGCAGAGACTTCCTCAGCCTGACAAAGGGTTTTTAAACCTCAAAGCTTGCTAAGGAATTTTTTTCCAACTATTTAATTTGGTTTAATAAAAGATGTCAGATTCACCCAAAGAACCTTGGCTGCCATAATAAAAAAAAAACCTTTCAAATAACTTGAAGGAGTGAGGCTCAAACAGACCAGGAAGTTTAAAAAGTAGGGAGTAAAAGGAAGGCCCAGGGTGGACTAGGACCTCTACTAAATGGGCATAAGCAATTGGTGACGGACAGGGGGGACAAGGCTGAACTCCTCAACGAGTTCTTTGCCTCAGTGTTCCTAAGCAAGGGGCAAGACAAGGCTCTCACTGGGATTGTAGAGAGGCAGCAGCAAGGCGCCAGAATACCATGCGTAGACCCTGAGATGGTGCAGAGGCACTTGGAAGAACTGGATACGTTTAAGTCGGCAGGCCCGGATGAGCTCCATCCGAGGGTACTGAAGGCACTGGCTGACACCATTGCACAGCCACTGGCGGGGCAG
>NW_005842562.1:849249-853297 GCF_000455745.1 Alligator sinensis | reverse complement strand
GTTACAAGAAATAATGGCCACAAGCTAGCAGAGAGCAGATTTAGACTAGACATTAGGAAGAACTTCTTCACAGTTAGAGTAGCCAAGGTCTGGAATGGGCTCCCAAGGGAGGTGGTGCTCTCCCCTACCCTGGGGGTCTTCAAGGGGAGGTTGGATATTCATCTAGCTGGGGTCATCTAGACCCAGCACTCTTTCCTGCCTATGCAGGAGGTCGGACTCGATGATCTGTTGAAGTCCCTTCTGACCCTAACATCTATGAATCTATTTCCACAGATGACATACAGCCTACCAGTTATACTTGCTTTGCATATAGAATTTTTTTTCCTTATTTCATAAAGGTAAAATATGTGAATTATTATTTATTGTGGACGATGTCAGGTTTATTCAAGCCCTCTCTCTTTCCATGGAAAAATGTTGCAAAAATACCACTTTCTATGAGGGGCTCAAATCTTACTGTGTGACAACAATGTTCAGCCTCTTCATTTTGCAGGCTATAGTCAACAGAAATGGAAAAATAGTACTGGACACCAGCAGCAAAAAAGCTCAATCTGAGGAGTCTGCTTGTGTAAATGAATTTGAAGCAGGCAACAGAGCTGGTGTACCTGGTGTCGCTTCTACACATTGAAACAGAAGGAATGACAAGGATGGGAAGCACAAGGAGACCACTGTCAGCTAGCACAAGTTTAACCAACCCTTAGACTACACTAACTTGTGCAGGGAACAAGAATCAGGCAGCTAAAACTTATTTCCAAGATTTTCTTCTGCTTCAGCTCTTCAGGGTCATGGAAAAGAGAAAAAGCAGCTCTTTGCCATCTGTTCCCTTAGGCTCAGATGGAGTCAGTCCATCCTGCCCTGTTTTCTCTACGGTTTCCACAGGTAAGCAAGAAAAATTTGCCAAAATGATTTTCTCCTTTCCTTTCCCTCCTCCCCCATTTCACCACAAGGCCAATCATAGGGTTTCCAATCATCTGCAGCAGAGGAGGGGCAGCAGCTGCACAACAGTCCCTACTTCCTACCTTTTGCAACAATTGTAATATAATGATTTTAGTTTTTAAAAGTAGAGGATGTTACTCACATATCCTATTTTCTTCTTAAATAATTATCCTGGAAGAAGTCTGACACCACCGTATTACAAGAATAGATTCCAAGAATAAGAAAATAATTTATTTTCTATCCTTATACAATAACTGACCTTTCTAGTAGATGTACCAGGATGATATTTTGAGCCACTGGTGGTGGTATTTTTTGAGATGTAGACATTTGTCTACAAGGGCAATGACTGATTCACCTACATCCTCTGAGCACCCCTTTTAGATAATGCTAACTTTTATTATTAACTGTAACTGAATTAATTGATTACTTAGAGGTGTGAAAGGTTTATATCTTAATTTCCTAATATTCATGGAATGAAAATATATTACGCATTAGCTGAGAACCTGGTTCTCATTTTCTCTTACTAGCTTATGTTATAAATCTGATGAAGAATGTATGGATTAAAAATAAAAACAGTGTTCTGAGGTAAATTACAATTCCGCAGTTAGATTATTTTGTCAGCATTAGTAAGTGCAAGCATTTTTATTGGATTCTATACACTGAAAAGTGTTCAGCCATAAATAACAAAGAAGTTAGTTTTCAGAATACCCAGAATTTAATCAAAAGGCAACCTTTTTTGGTGTGGAGATATTGGACCGCTCTGAGCTGAAACTATGTTTAGAAGTAGGGCTGCTGGGAACACGCTGTGGATCAGGAAGAGGGCGACCTTCTACTTCAGCCAGAATGCATTCTTGATAGAGTGGGGATTTCAGAAAGCGAGTATAGCTGTCAAACTTCATCAGGTTAAAAATCTAAAATTACAATGCAGTGGTTAATGGCTATACAATATTAAATCCTAAAATTTGCAAGCACCACTCATAATACTAACCTGACGACTGACAGGGGTGGCATTGAAGTCAATGGAATTTTGAAGTAAACATGGCTTGGCACTTTTCTTTAGGAATAAGGTTTTATTATTATACAAGTGCCAAGTAAAATCAGAACAAAATCACCTTATAAAAAGAAAAAAAAAGGAACATATTTCTTAAAAGTTGGAAGGGAACAGAATAAAACAGTTGAGGCAGTGGGAGTAAGAGACTTATTCCTAACCATAATGTAAATGCAATCATTTGCTGACCTCGGGTACAGTTGGTGAAATTACTGAAAGGCAGAGCACAAGCAGTTATAAAGATATGCTTGAAGAGTATACTCAATATAAAAAATACAGGGTAAGCCTTATAAATTAATTGTTGTTGAACTCATAGAAGAATAATGCTTCTACATCCTGCCTAAATGTTGCAAACTATGGACAAGCATTTTTGGTAACTGCTGTGATAACAGGGAATCAGTCAATAAATAAAAATATAGACTTTGCAGCTGGGGAAAAGTCTTAACCACAAGCACAACAAAAAGTCCTCCCTGCTATACCAAGCAGTCTTTCCTTGAAAGAGTGAACGTATATGCCAGATGGAATTAAATAAAATATATACCATATTTACTCGACCAGAAGACAATGTTTTTCCCCCCAGACAACATGGGGAAAAACACCCCTTGCATTACATTCAGAAACAAGGAAATCTCACCAAATACACTGTCTATAATTATATTGTTGACAAAAGCAGCACGTGCTCAGTAATGGAAACCAACTATCAAGTTGACTAAATGTAGCTGGCAGACTATAAAACAAAGCACACATTGGCCAAATATGCTGATAGGAACCTACCACAATGATAGGATAGTGTAACCCATCTGAATAAGACATATAGTACTGCCCGTTGTGCTTAGTCCCCCCCATTGCTGACTCTTTTTTCAAGTCATAGTGAGCCACTACACTGAATACATTTTTACTTCCTTTTCACTCCTACAGCAGGGAGTTCTCTTTCTTTCCCATTTCCAATGTGTCCTGTTTTTTAACCAGCCTTAAATGCCCTGGCAAATATCAAACAGGGCCCCAGACATTTTACCTAGAATCCCTCTCTCACCCCCTCTCTCAGCCCCATGCATATGATTAGCAAGGATCCTAGCTTTCCCCGATAAAAAAAAAAAAAATTCGCAAGTTCTCTGATAAAACCCCCCAAATCCATTATTAAAATTAAAGGCCCCCACACAGCCCCCTCCCTGCCCTGCTGGTGCCCCTCCTTCCCCTCCCCAAGCCCCCCCACCCTACTGGTGCCCCTCCTTCCCCCCAAGCCCTCCATTTGCTGGTGCCCCTCCTTCCCACCAAAAGCCCCCCATGCTGCTGGTGCCCTTCTTTCTCCACTCCAGCTACCCCACCCTGCTTGTGCCCCTTGCCCCCCACTCACAGCCCCTGCCCCCCAGCTGTGCCGGAGGAGGCCCCCAGCTGCCAGGGCTATGGGGCCAGGGACCCGGGTCCATAGATCCCTGCCCCCAACAGAAGGCAGCAGAGCTGCTGCAGCAGAAAGAACATGAGCCAGCTCCCCCATTGCTGCTCCCTGTTGCAGGCTTGGCCAGGGGTGAAGTCAGATCCCACCCCCTCCTCCAAACCTGCTGGTACCCCCAGCCATGACCCACAACCCCCCAGCCCTGCCAGAGGGTGGCACCAGCCCCCTGCAAGACCCACTTACCACATAGGCTCCAGGAGCAAAGAGTCAGCTTGAGCCAAGCCAAGCTGAGCTGTGGCTGACAGAGCCTCAGGCCCTGCACTTCCCCCTCTCCCTCTGGGCAGGGCTGAGGGTTTCATGCCCCTTTTGCAAACAGCTCTTGCAGGCTGAAACTCTTCTAGCCTGCAGAGCTCTTTGCAAAAGGGGGAAATCTACAGGGATCTCTGCTAAAAGGTAAAATTAGTTTTCTCTCTGATAAAACAGGGAAATCCGTGGTTTTCTCTGTTTTTCCATGGGAAGCAGAAAACTTGGATCCCCGATGATTAGTGTGGCCCTCACCCTCCATGAGATGCAGCTGGACCAGGTTGCACAGCACCTCATCTGCATATAGAGGATCCCAGGACTCATGATAAGAACATCTGTTTCCAGTCATGAGTGGGGGGACAATTAGCACA
>NW_005842562.1:825860-849218 GCF_000455745.1 Alligator sinensis | reverse complement strand
TGGGGCTAGCAGAGGTGGTCGGCTGTGTTATCAGGAGCACACTCACATATTGAGTAGTGCTGTGTTATATGGTTACCATGGCTTGAAATACTGTTGTCTCTGCTGGTGTCCAGCCCAATTAATTATATGGTAAATCATGAGACTTTTGTCTTTGGACTAACGTCACACACAGTTTGTACTATATACAAATAGGTACAGAAGAGCAGCTTAAAAGTGTATTTATGCAGCACTTCTGTGTTAAAACTTCTAGCAGTTTCCAAAGAGATAAACTGCATCTATTCTGAGTGAACTAAGTCTATGGGTAATCACTACCGCATATGCAAGTTAGTATAGGTATGTTTATTTCTAGGTCAATACTTTTAAATTTGCTTCTCATTTCTGTGTGCTCAGGGAAAGCAAGGTCTGACATGAAGGAAGAGGCGAAGGGGCTACAGGGGAAAGAAGCTGGGGGGCAGAGGACAAGGGGGCTACCTGGCTCCCCAAAATAATTTTCCCTGCTGTAGTGTGACAGGGGGAAGATCACATGGGCAGTCACTGCTGTGACCCACCTCTCTGTCTAGGGCAGTCTGCTCTGTCTCACCTGCCATGACTCGTTTGGATATGCATGATGTAATAAACAGGAGACTGCCCATTTAATGCCCCGATTCCATGGGGTCTACACACGGCTCCAACCTCCCCTTACCATGTTTCATGTCTTGCAGATGGCATCCAAAATTATACTTGCTCCAGCTAGAAGCTGGGCCAAACTCTGCCCCTTGCTGGACCTCTCGCACTCAATTCATAGACTCTGCCCCCTTTCACAGGGCCTCAATCACTCTGACCCCTCTCACCAGACCTCTTTCAATGCCACCCTTCACTGGGCCTCTCCCAACCCACCCTGTTCCACTGAGTGGCCTCCTTGGAGCATCAGGCTTGCCTACATACACTCTGGGCAATCTCCCCACAACCCTTTGGGTGCTTCATGCAGCCTACTCTATGAGTGATGGTCCTTTTGCCTAACACTAGGCTGACTCTGGCCCCTAGCCCCTCTCTGAGCACTTAGCTGTTCCTAATGCTCTCATCCCCTCAATGGGCCACTCTCTGCCCCCTCTCTGGGGCTTCCGGGATCCTACATTCCCCCTCAGAGGGCTCAGGTGCCTCTGTAGGCGTGCCTGACCCCGCACTGCCTGTTCTCACTCTTATTTACCCACTGAGGAGTGGGGGCTGGGGTTATAAGGAGCCCCTACCCATCTTTCACTGGGGAAGCAACTGGCCTAGCATTTCTGGGCAGCTACCCCACCACGGGTAGCCCCACCAGGCCATCCTTCCCCAGCAGGGTGCAATTTCAAGTTATACCCAGTGTGGCAGGCCAATAGGGGGTGCTTCTGCACTGAACCACCCACCTGACTGCACCTGACTACCTTCCAGGCTCCGAGTGCCTCCCTGGGGGTGCCTCATGTCCAGCTGACCTCCTTTCTGGAGCACACCCACAAAACTGGGGGTAACACCACCACCACCCAGGGTCCGGACAGATTTTTGCCTTTTTATGCCCCCTGGAAAACAGAGGCCTAGTACTTCTTGAGATTACTCAGCCTACTGCAAGAACTTGGGGTGCTTCCCTTAGTCTGAAGCACAAATGGTGGTCTCCCTTGGTCAGCCAGACCCAGGGGACCCCAAGACAATCTAGACCCTCTCCCAATAAGTCTCCCATGCTAGGTACAGAGGAGAACTTTATTGATTACAAGGAGTAGGTTTAGAGTAGGGTACAAGATAAAGCAATATCAGAGAACTACCTTAGAGCAAACAGTGGCATGGTAGCCTTTGATCACACACCTGAGTTACTACAAACTATATATCTAGTTAGATTTCAAGTAGCTTACTCACAAGTATCATCCAGAGGCAGCTGGAGATCCCCTCTGGAGGCAGGCAATTCATTGACCATGAGTTTCAAAAGAGAAAGCAAGTTTCAGATGGTCCAGCTTTTTTGAGAGTCCTCATCATGGCTGCTGACCCTCCTCCTGGGCAGTCTAACTTATATAGACCTTATGACCTCATTTATCTGATCCAATAAAGGCCAGCAGGTGTTGGCTGCCAGCCAACCAATTTGAAATGCATTACTGGGTAGACTGGTAGGGTATCTAGCCCCCTCCCAGTCATGATGACTGTGGCAGTGCACTGTGTGTGCCTGCCACTTTAAGGGCCTGGAGCTGGCAGCCTCCAGGTGCCTGATTAGGGCAGCCATTTTGGAGACAGCGGCTGCCTTTATAAGCAGGGCAGTTTGGCTGCTGGAGGCCAGGCAGCAACATCGCCTGGCCGAAGGGCTGCTGAGAATGACCCCAAGGTAAGGGGGAGCTGCAAGAGGTTGGCAAGGAGGCTCCTGGTCCTGGGCATGACCTGAAACTGCACCCTGCTGGGAGTGGGTGGTCTGGTGGGGCTCTCAGTGGCGCGGGAGCCCCCAGGAAATGCCAGGCCAGTGATCACCCCGGTGAAAGGCGGGTCGGGGCGCCTTAACCCCTAGCTCCCACCACCGGGTGGGTAACCCCATGTGTTGGTTGAGGGGCCCAGGGGGCCAATGTTGTGAGAGGCCCAGAGGGTGGACCCTGAGAGAGAGTGAGGGGCTAGAGACCTGGCCCGAAGGAGATAGTACCCTCGACTGGCCCATGCTGGGGCCAGGACCAGAGAGGGTCAAAAGGGCCAGGGGCCCACCGTGAGAGACGCCCAAGAGCCAGGGGTCCCGACTGGACTGGAGGTGAGCCAGGGCCAGTTAGCCGAAGGTCCCGGGGGGGACCACACCCGAGAGGGGAAAATGGCTTTGGGGGGGCTAGTAGCCCGGATGAAGGCGGAGAGGCCACCTGATCAGGAGGGATCATAGAGGGGTCCTGTTTGGACGATTCTGGGGCCCAGCGTGGGGGCCGGAGGAGATGAACATCAAGATGCCATCTGCGAGGCTTGGGCTGCGGTATTAGGGGAGGTCGGAGCCGCAGAGAGCGCCCCTGGTATCAGGGCACTAGATGGGCAGCCTCTCGCTTAACTGACATCTTAATTAAACCAATTATCATCAAAGGCATGGTGGGCGAGACAAGTGGGCGGTTGCCCACCAGACAGAGGGCGGGCCATGGAGATCGGCCCCGGGAGGCCCCCTGTCACAATGACATTGCTTAGATATCACAATGACAATAGGCAGTTTAAGCCCCACCCTGCTATGTGAGGCCAGTCACATAGGCAGAAGGAGCAGGTTTCCCCCTCCCTCAGGAATGTATCCAGCTCAGGTTACAACTCAGGGTTACCTGAAGCAGATGGGGCCAGGGGTATCTGTCCTCTGCAGTGAACATTGTACCTAAATTTTTAGATGGGTAATAAGACTGATAGCAGAGTTTTGGGAGAGACAGAGAAGACATTCTGCCACGACCAGGACCAGGACCAGGACCAGGACCAGGACCAGGACCAGGAGCCTCCTACCATCCCCACAGCCCCTGCCCTTACCTCCAAGGTGTTCCTGAGCAGCCGCTCAGCCAGACCTTGTTCTGTCGGCTGCCAGCAGCAGACTGTTGGCTCAACCCTGAGAGCCTGAGCTAAAATGGAATCTGCTCAGCCCTCCCCTCCAGTCACATGGCTCTTAATGGGTCATGTGACCACCTCATCAGGGCTGGCCTGCACCTGCTGGTTGTCCTGCTGTCACTCAAAGCCCTTAAAGTGACAGGCACCAAAGGTGCTCTGTCACATGTAGCAGTGGGAGGAGAACAAATTCAAGGCAACCTCCATTAATTAGATTCTATACCTGGAAAATTATAGCGAATTTATAAGTTTTCCATATATAGAATCTAATTATTGGGGGTTGTCTTAGAATCAGGGTCTTCTTATATGTGAGTAAATATGGTATATAGGAAATATTCCTGATCAAATTACAATTTTAAGGTAAATCAAATTCTGGTTCTGATAGAGTATTTTGAGAAAGTAGTGTATTAGAGCTAATACTAACATATTACATTTAATACAGCTCTCAGGCTGGGGAAAAAAAACAGCCTGGCAAGTTTAACCATAGAGACTGGAAGCTAACCCCCAGAAGAAGGGGAAATTGCTAGCCAGGCTCTGCTATTCCTATATCCTCTCTCTAACACTTTCCTTTAATCTTCCTGTAGGCATACAAGGAGCATTCCCACATAGATAAAACATAAAGAAAAATATTCTGACCCATTCACTTTGTTGAACAGACACTGAAACCTTAATGCCACGCTTTTCATTCCAACTACTTTATCTAGAGTTGATCACCATTTGCCCTGCATTATTATTTCCATAACCTGTGCTCCATCCTGAGCTTGCTTGAACTTATTATACAGAATGATATGCCTTAGAAGCAGTACCAAGCAACCCAACTAGAACTAGACTAATCAAATACTACAAGCCAAAAAAGTTCCTCATTGCTAAACCTTCAATATAGGAATTCAGACCATCTCAGCTGTATGTCAGATAGAAAAAATGATACTTGAGCAACTGTAGTTGTTAACAAATCATAATCCTCTAGAAAATGAGGAAAACAGTAGAGATTAAGTTCCTCATTATTCTAGAATGAAGTGTTACAAATGGAAGGTTGAGATATAGCACTCCCAAGGCCTACCAAATATTTTCAGAAGAATATTTTTAAAAAAAAAAGGAAATGTAAAAGCTTTGGTTGAATTATAGTATATTCTGTTTGTAAGGTCAAAACAATTGATGTTAGTGTGCGTGTGTGCATGTGCACACATGCACACGTGCAAGTGCACACCGATTCATTCAGACACATATTGCAATTTGCACACACATGCTTAAACATACACACAATTTAAGCAGACCTCTAGTCTCCTTGTAGGACTGCTTCTGTTTTCTGCAGAACAGCTCTTACTACATATACTGTACTAGCAAAGAAGCTCATTTCTACCAGTGATCCAGGAATGGGATTCTAATATTTATTACTGCTAATCTTTTTGGAAAAAAGATCTAAATGCTGAGATAATAACTATGTAACTCCAGATGAAGTAGGTAGACTGATTATATTTTCTTAATTTATTATGTTGAAATAGTCTACATTGTCTTGGCTCAAAAAATGCCCTGAAATGTTTGTACCTTTGCTACTAAAATATAACAACATAGACTCAACTAGGACACTTCAAGGCTGCCTTCTAAGGAAACCATTAGTATGAGTGAAGATCTTCCAGTCCCTAAAAACAAACACATTTGATAAACCATTCAGACTGAAAATAGAATGTATCCAAGTAACAGCTGTAATATTTAGTTAATAATCCTTATTGCCAAAGTAACATTCCATATAAAAGTGCTTCTCTTTTAAGACTATTTGTTGAAATAATATGATTAGTTATTTCACACGCGCACCTTTCTGCAAAATCTTGTACACAATTTTATATGGCAGTTATGAGATTATATAACCTATATTTACACTGCTGACCAAGTGCATAAAACTGTACAGAATCATTCAGTTCCTTTCTACATGCAACAAAATTGGCAGCGTGTGGAAAGTTTTTATCTTTATACATTTGTAAATAACTATATCACACCCAAAAGGAAAATGTAAATTACATTCATTTACAAAAATATTAATAACATTTTCAGTAACTAACCTGAAGCTGCTGTTCCTTGAACATATCTGGATGTGGGGAATTGAGAATATCATCTGCCAATTGTGCTTGGCTATCAATATTAACTGGAGTTGTAGCTTTGCTGCACAAAAATTTATTGAAGATCTCTCGAGCTCTGTAAGAAAGCTACAAAACACGCATGTGGTATAAGCATCATTTATTTGCAAATATGTTAAATGTAGAATATTTTTTATGCTTCGGCCCACAAAAGAAAAATATAACCCAATATGTGTTTTCTTAATAAAACAGGAAAATGTAATTTGGTCTCTCGAGATAAAAAAAAAAGGAACTTTATTTTTATACTTTAAGTATGTATTATTTTTCCCCCTAATTCTGTTGCTCTGGATTTTTCCTTGTTGTTGTTTATTGAGATTTACAACTCTAGAAGCTACCGTTAATTGCAATTTTGATAAACATAACTTTTTGTTAATATTTCTGTGGTCAACATTTTTATTTTGTTTAACATTACAAATATGTGTCATAACTGTTCCTAAGCTATGAGATGTTCCCATCATGAGAGTGTAAAGATATTCAAGCTGCAAAGATAATAAATGTCAAGCCTGTCAAATGCTGCTTCACAAAGAACAGAAGCCTGTGGTTTGAGGTGTTTTTAAAAAAAACAAAAAAACAAACAAAAAAAAAACAACACACTACTGAAATAAGTTCTTAGCAGTTTAAAATTCAAGAAGGCAACAAACTTAAAACATATACTTGAATATTTGTAGCTAAAAACATTCTTATGCTTTTTCTTTTTTAATTTATTTAGTTTCCAGACACAAAAGTTGTGGATGTAATGACACAAATTGAAACAAGCTAGATTTATTGTAATGAAAGTGTGTCAGAATATACATAAACTGAAGACACAGGGAGAAAAAAGAAAGAACAAATAAAAAGCTGAGTAACCTGAGAAATGGTAAAACATGGACTAGGCTGAAGAAAAAGCCTGACCCTCAAAGGTGTCAAAGAATATAGCCCCAAGATTAGGGGTTAATGATATTAATTTTCACTACTCGTTCTGCTGCCAAATTTCTGGCCCTGTGGGAAGCATTGCGGCTGGATCTGGAGCACAGAGCCATGTCATCTGGCTTGCTGAGCTGCCTTTTGGCAGTGGAAAGACTGATAGCTGCAGCGGCTCCCAAAGCTCCAGTAATCAATGCTGCCACTACCAAACTTCCAGCCCCACAGACCAGATAACATAATCCCATGCTTCAGATCAAGTCTATGGACCAACCACACTCCCCAGCCCGGCCTGCAAGGATAGATGAGTTGTACATCACACCATATACTGAGGCTATGTATACCCTGCAGAATGACTTGAACATCAAACTTGCCTTGAGCCCTGGAAGCTAATTTGCCCCCTGCTCAGCAGCATGAATTAACCTGCAGAGAACTCCATGCTGCCATGGCCAGTCTTCCTCCAGCAACAGCCAGCTTATCTTATACTTCTACATTGCACTGCAGTCTTCAGCAGAAATATATGCTAAACCTTATGATAATGGTTAAACGCAGGTGTTGAGGTAGATCTCATCTACCTAGACTTTAAGAAGGCCTTTGATACGGTACCACATTCTGTTCTCATAAATAAACTGGCAGGCTGCGATGTAAATGATTACATAGTCAGGTGGTGGCAAAGTGGCTAAGGGGTCTCACCCAGAGAGTGGTGCTGGATAGGTCGATATCGACCTGGAAAGATGTGGGCAGTGGAGTCCCACAAGGCTCGGTTCTTTTACCGGTGCTATTCAATGTCTTCATCGGTGATTTGGACAAGGGCGTAGAGAGCACCCTGTCCAAGTTTGCAGGTGATACCAAATTATGGGGCAAAGTGAACACACCAGAGGTTAGGGAAAGGATCCAGGCAGATCTGGACAGGTTGGAAAAATGGGCAGAATGAAATTGCATTTGTCTTTGTTGAACTGCATCCTAAGTGCTGCACCTGGGCAAAAAGAACCACCAACACACTTACAGGCTGGGGGATGACCTTCTCAGCAGCACAGCAGTGGAAAGGGATCTTGGAGTCATAGCTGACTCCAAGATGAATGCAAGTCGTCAATGTGACAAAGTGATCAACAAGGCTAACCGCACTTCATCATGCATTAGCAGATGCATGACAAACAGGTCCAGGGAGGTGATGCTTCCACTCTATGTGGCACTGGTCAGGCCACAGTTGGAGCATTGCGTCCAGTTTTTTAGCAGAACAAATTCTAGGGGAAATAGAATGCAATGTACTTAGAGACCTGGGAGGATAATTGTGTGTATTTGTTTTTAACCGTAAGTAATCAGGAAGAAATGTCCTGGGAATGAAGGAAAGAAGATTACAAGGAAATAAAAGGATTATTCATCAGGGAAAAGACTGCAGTACAGTTACAGACCAGCTCCACAATTAGATGAGGAATGTGAACCACTACTTTTTAAAACCTGTCTGGACACAAGATAATAAGCTGGACAAATCAAATGATTAATGTTAGTATGCATTGGCCTCTATTTTTAAGAATACAAAAGAAAAAAAAGAAGTAATTTTTGGGGGCCTTCAAGAGGAGGCTGGAAAAGCAACTAGCTGGGGTAATCTGACCCCAGCGGTCTTTCCTGCCCGGGGCAGGAGGTCAGACTCAATGACCTACTGGGGTCCCTTCTGACCCTAACATCTATGAATTTATCTATGAATGGGATTTAGAGAGAGATTCTCAAAGGACTGAGATCCTAAGAGAGACCCCCTAAACCAAAATGACAGTACCAACGTAATTCTGATGGAACCACAGTGCAAGGACTAAGTGACCTCAGCTGACTTATAGGAGTATAAGCTTTCAGCAAGCAAACTTAATATGTGAAAATATAAAATTCTTTTACCTCTTTTTTGTCATGTGCAGGAACATGGTTAAAATATTCACAGGCCTGCCAGAATAAAATGTTTTCTTCACTAAACTCCTTCCGTAAAAATTCCTATGGGGAAAAATAAACAAACAAGAAATAAACCATAAAGAAAAAAACAATTTGTTTAAAAATTTTAAATGCTTATAATTAGATGAAAAGGAAAAAAGTTTGAAGTGTATGTAATGTTCTAATCCAGTGAACTATTTCTGTTAGTTTCAGTCAGGTTTAATTTTAAGCAAAACCAAACTTATGATAAATTTTCCCCTTTTTTTCAAAATACATTCAATTTGGAAAAATGAATCAAGTTACAAGCAATATATTTCAAAGAACAAAGAATATATTTAAAGCTCTGCATGCATTTAGACTGGTTCACATATTAATTAACACATTTTAGATAAGGATGCAAGTAATTTATAATTATACCAAACTTGTTCCACTGTAGGAAAGTTGCTTATTTTTAACTGCAGTTCTATTAGAATACATTGCAAAACGCTAACCATTAGCCCCTAGAGTGCAATTCTGTGCTTAAATAATTGGTCCTCGCTTCTATGATTATTCACCTGAGTGGCTGTTTACAGAATAGTGCCCCAAATCAATTCTCTAGTTATTAAGTCTTTCTGCATCACAGAAATTATTAAATAACCTTCAATTTTGATCACTTATCTGGTCACACTTGCTCTCTTGAGAAGATGCTTCTTTTAGCAAAAAGGTAAATCTGTCAGTATTATTTATAATTAATATATTCTTATTACTTTATTTTCACTAGGACACCCAAAGGTCCTAGTAAAAACTGGGACTCCACTGTGCTGGACAATGTACAAACAAAAACTTGTTCCTGCTCCAGAGAGCAGTGCAATTGGATTTTCTCTCTGCACATCCTTCTCGCAAACACTTAATCCATTAAAAGAGACAAAGGAATCCAACTGGAAATATGTATTTTTTTTAATTGGGCAAGCAAGCAACACCCACAATTTTCAACAATATCTATTCAGGCTTTATTCTCTGAAACTTCATACAATTAAAAATTTGGTTCCAAAATATTGATTCTTCTTTCATGTACATTTTACACTGTATTCACTGGAATTATCCTGATTTACACCTGTTTTGAGAGGAATCTTTACAAAAGCATGTTGGACCAAACTGTAACAATGCAGCAGCAGAAAGATGGGTGGGAGAACAGGACATGAGTCCCACGTCCTGCCAAGGCAGGGGATGAGTACCAGCATATATACTCAAGCAAGTGAGACATTAGTGAAGGGCATCCTGGGAAATACAGTTCTAAAATGAGGTTTTCTGCGGCTGGGGGTATGTCACCTACTTATTTTGCTGCCAAAAACTAATGCTGTTTGGTCATTTGACACACACATCGGCAGAAAAAAAAGAGGTGACATTTCTCCAAGAAGACAGACAAATTGTAATTAGATTTGAAGAAAAGTCTCACTCTTAATTCACAAATTATGAGCCTATTTAGGCTGCTAGGGTGAGCAAAATACAAGTAATGGCAAGAACCAAATATTCAACCTCTTCCTCCTTTAATGAATTCCTTATACCATCATACTTCTTATGATGAAGGAAGTCCTAGTTTTCCCCCTGGGTTCTTACAAAATTCTCATAATTCATTCTGCTTTTTAAAATAGTTTTGACCACATTAACCAACTGTGTTGATTTGGGTATGTGTACTGTAGCAGACTCTTTGACTGAGAACTAGTCAGTTAACATCTACAGGTGCCTATACACAAGCCGGGAGGCTACTGCAACGTGTGGCAATTACCATGCTCCAGCCAGCCTCCGTGTCTCATGTACCAGTGTCCCCGTGCTTCAAAATGGTGGCAGGGGCACTTTAAAGCTTGTTAAATGAGCTTTACATAAAGCGTCCCCACTGCCATTTTGAAGTGTGAGGCCACTGATACATGAGACGCTCCAGGTGCTTTAATTAGACCAGCTCTTGGGGCCCCTCTAATTAAAGCACCCTTCCCTCCCTGCTCCCAGAGCACATGTAAAAATGCCCCTCAAGCCTCAATCTCTCTTCTGCAAAATAGGAATATTACTTATTCATAGGTGTCTTGTGAGGTTTAATTCATAGTTTGCAAATATTTAGCATTACTACTGTGACATTCAATTCTAACCAAGGCCAGTTACTACTTCATTCTCTAATGGATTAGAAGTATCAAACTAACATACTTCTTCAATATAGCTAAATATACATTGTCAGATCATTTGAAAGAAGCTTCCACAAGTTGCTTAAAAGTTTTGAGTAGTCAAATTATTAAATGTTCAACAAATTCCTTAGAAATTATTTAGAACAATATTTACTCCGTAAAAATGTTACGTTGCATGCCACTGTCCACTGCCATAAGAAATACAGAAACTTTACTAAAAATACACAGAGAAAGAACAGTAAAAGC
Organism: Alligator sinensis; assembly: GCF_000455745.1. Lineage (NCBI taxonomy): Eukaryota > Metazoa > Chordata > Crocodylia > Alligatoridae > Alligator > Alligator sinensis. The sequence continues at coordinate 838,336 of NW_005842562.1, read as the reverse complement.
TTAATTGCTACACACTGATATAAGTATCACTGGGTTACTATGGAAGCAGGTTCAGCTATAAGGTCAGTTTACTTTCAGCTAAAATACATATTTAAACGCTAATTTTTCATTACAACGATCTTATTCCAAAATATCAGGATGTGCTGAGAGCAGTGCAAAAACCCTTTGAAAAGATGCCATATATTTTGGAAATCATCTCCCTGTCCCTCCCTACTTACAGAAAAATATTTAATGCCAAGTGGATCTTGAAGAAGACGTTCAAATGAAACAGCCCAGCTTGCAACTCTTCTTTCACGAAGTCGCCGACAGCTCTGCACACTAGGAAGACTAGCATTGCTACTGAGGCTATTCTCACTGATGCAGTCCTTTAAATCAGTACTGTTCAGCTCTGTTGGAATAAAAAGCAACACACAGGCTTATCAACAACACTTTCTTGCTCATCTCCCCCCTCTCCTTAGTAATATATTTTTTACTAGGCTTTACATGACACCCACATATGGTCACAATAGTGTAAATTTCATAAAGATGCCCTTCCCCCTTCTTTGAAATCAGTGAAAAAAATAACTCCCCCAAACTCTCTTCCTTCCCACTGCCAAGAGAACTGCACTACTATTGTAACTGCAAAAGGAAGTATTCTGGCAGCAACCACTACCAGGACTGCAAAGGAGCAAGGAGAAGGGGAAGTGTCCCCATTATTTGCCCCCAAAAAACAGCAATTTGGGCGCACATGCACCACAAACCCCTCTATCCTTTCAAAATCATCATGTGGCTAGCTTCCCTCCACAGAATTTCACAGGGAGAATGGACTTTTAACACAGATCCAGAATTCCCACGAAAGAACAGAAGCAGCAGAACCCACAGTCATCAGAGGCCTCATAGTATAAGTTCCAAAATGGATGGGGAACCCTCACAACAGCAGACACTAGAGGTGCACTGATACACTGGTCCATATCATATCAGCACCAATAAAAGGAAAATTGACACGATCAGCAATCGGCTTTTTTGGTTAATATGGCCAATAATGTTGCCGATAAATGCCACGTGCACGCGCGCAGGCGCAGCGCACATGCAGCTAGGAGTGCAGCGTTCAGCTGGTAAGTCTGTGGGGGGGGTACGGGGGGCAGATCGAGGCCTCTCCAATGAGGGAGGGAGGGAGGAGGGCAGGGGCTGAGGCACAGGCTGCCCAGCCAGGGCTGTGGGGGGAGCAGGGCACAGGATGAAGCCACAAGTGGCTCATGTGGGGGACATGCAGCACCAGGGGACGCATGGGGGGGCACGTGCCTCCCCAATCTATGTGCGGGGCAAGGGTGGGCTGCTGCTGAGTGCAGGGCCGGTGCTGGGCTCTTCCCAGTGCAGGGGTTGGCCTGGGGCTACACTTGGACAGATGGTGGCGGTGCTGGGAGGGGGGGCTATGGTGAAGTTTGGTGTGGCTGGAGCCCCGCCCATATCCCCTCTCCCAGCACCGCCACCACCATCTGCCCCAAGTGCAGCCCCAGACCATCCCCCCGCCAGGAAGAGTCCAGCACTGCCCCTGGCCCCAGAGTTCAGCATCAGCCCACCTTCACCCTGCACAGATCCGGGGGTGGGGGGGAGCACATACCCCCCATCCCTCCCCTAGGGGTGCACACAGTGATGGGAGCCACCACCACCCCACTCTTCGTATCCCCCCAGGATGAACCGCTTGTGGCTCCATCCCGCATCCTGCCCTGGCTGGACAGCGCATGCCCCTGCCCCAGTCCCACTCCCTCCCTCACCATGGGGACCTTGATCTGGCTCCCCCACACTCCTTCCCTCCTAACAGATTTACCAGCCAGATGCTGCTCTGCAAGCTGCTGGGCTTGCATATTCGCAATCGGATCAGTATTGGCCGATAAGGCTCATTAATAATCTGCCATTGGTTTCGGCCCAAAAAAATCTTCATCGGTGAACCCCTAGCAGACACCTAACCCCGTTTCCTGGAGAACAGCAAATAGGCTACAAGTACTCTTGGGTCTCCAGCGGCCTCCCTATCACATGCAACTAACAAGCCAGGGTAGGTACTTCTCAGGCTGTTACTGTTCAATCTTTCCTTTTTAGAGGATTTTGAAGCTTTCTTAACAGGATACAGCAACAGAAAAAAATCTATAGAAGTAATAGCTTGATTTCATCATATAATTGTTTCTAAAGAAAATAGCTTACTTTTTTGGAAAAATAGCTATGGCTACCAGCATTTTCCATGTGAATAAACAAAAACTAAAGCATTTAAAATAAGAAAATACATACCGCAAAAATAAACCCAGTCACAAAGTATTCACATAGCAGAAAACTGAATCCAGTAACTCTCAATACCAGGCTGATGCACTTGATGCACCTGATGCACTTTTCTAAGTCACAATTTGGCAGATATTTTTGGCATTGTAAACAACTGAGAAGTATTTCAGAGATGAAAAGAAAGATTAACAGATATGCAGAATAACAGGAGTGAAAGGGATATCAAGAGGTCACATAGGTTAACCCCCAGCTCAAGGCAGAATCATTTCTGTCCAAAAAAACCAGAACAAGATTCCAAAGAGAATTCAGTGTAGAGTGGCAGGATTGGAGTAATTTCAAAATATTCATCATTAATCTGAGGTAACCTAAGCTATGTAACAGTAAAGATAGCATGTGCAATAGTTACGGTAAAAATAACCACACAACTGACAGAGTTAGGAAGACTAAGGACATTTCATTGGTCAAACAGGACAACACAGCACTCTGTGTTGAAACTCCTGGACTGCAATCTCAGTTCTAATATGTATTTGCTGTATGAACTATTTTCGTCATGTCTCCGTTTTACCCATATATACAATTACTGTAATAATACTTACAGTTACCTACCTCACAGGGGGTGATCTGAGGCTTACTTAATTGTAAAAGTTCTTTGAGATCCTCAAATGGAAGGTGCTATGGTAAATGCAAATTATTTTTACTGGGCCAGTTGGCTTTTTCCTGTTCCTAAAATGTCTTATGTTCTTATGAGGTAAAAAAAGAAAACTATGAGTTCTGTTTGGGGAGAGTGGTATGAAAAAAAAGAGACAAAAGAAAAAGGTTATCATTGGACTCTGTAAAAAGGGTGCAGGAGTAGAGGATGAAAGAAGACATCTTCAAAGAAAACATCACTAATAATGCTACATACAGATGGACTCTTACCCAAAAGTAAGTATGCAGCTTACAGTAAACACAACTTAATTGTGAAAACTGCACTCACAGTCTGTAAGAAATGGCCTGGTCTACAGACAGGGGTCAAATCAAAATGGGGTACAACTAACCATAAACAGGGAGCACATTCACTAAAAATGATTACTTTATGGAAACTCTGAAAGTCTCCCATTCTGTTATATATTTAAAATGGATTTGCATTTCCATGGTCTAACACAAAATACTGCTGCATCTCCTACAAAGCATTCATGTCAGAGAGACCTTTAATAGGTAGTCATGACAGTGAAACACCTGCAAGATTTCTTTACAAAAAAAGAATGCTGTTCTTAAGATTTGTTATGAAAAATTATATATATTCTAATTTAGCAAATATACAATTAAGACATAATAATTAACCACTGAAATTTTCATGTTAGCAAAATGAGAATTTATTAAAGCAAATCAAAGTAAGGACAGAGATCTGCCTTGGAAGGAAATGAAACTAGACTATTTATTGCATAACTTTCAAGAAGATATTTAAGGCTCCACAAAAAAACACATACATAAATAGTTCAGTTTTTCTGTCTCTATTACAGTAAAAAAAAAGATACATCAGTTAATGTCGGGTTAACTTCCTTATCCCAAAAATCTATTCATATTTTCCTTCAAGGAGATGCACCAGGAAAGACAGGACAGAACTAAGTTAGGTGTTAAACCTGCCATTGGGCAAGGGAACAAGGAGAATTGTAAGACTTCTCCCCATAGAATAGCTATTGAGAAGTAAGTCAGAATGTGAACTTAAAACTAGAACTGTTCTGTGCCAGCACTTCGTGGAAACACTCTCATTACACACTGTGTGAGACCTTTTATTTCTGTTTTACACCTCATGAAACAACTATTCTGCACACACATATTCTAGGCTATCTACTCATGTAATCAAGCTTTAAGAAAATTAGTTTTCTGCAGAGCATAAAGAGTAGCAAAAAATCATCCAAAAAAGTTGCTTGTGGTGCAAGAACCATCTTAAATAGTCCCCAAAGTTTAACAGTTTACAGAACTCGAAATTGTCTTCCTTGGTACTGAACATTTTTAACACATGCAGATGGTTTCAGAAATAGAAAGCCATCATTTTTATTACTAATAAATCAATTAACCCGCAAGCTCCCTTGTTCTTCCCAAATAAACTTAATCAGTGTTTTGCCAAATCTGCCCAGATTTCTAGCTGGGTTTATGTTAAAATCAATATCTAAATAGAAACATTTCCAGAAATCTTTGTACGTGTAGCAAGCTATTTCAGTGACTGGGATGAAAGACATCTCGAAGTATAGGTAATGTGTTTAATTTATGCTTGTTCTGCACAGACCCCTGATGGAATTGGGTCAAATAGCAAATGAAGGTCATCAGAAGAGGAAAGTCTTAAATTTGCCTGCCTGGTGTATGACCCAAGTCTAGTTCATAAAGTCTGTGAGTTCCCTCCTACTTCTCCCATGCATGTCAGAACTACTTTTTGTCATGCCTAGCTTCTGCCCCTGAGAACTTTGCACTCATTCGCATATTCTCTTGGCTAGTCACATCTGACTAAACACCCGAATAGCGAGTCAGATGAATCCTTGGAATTCCTTACCCAAATACCCAACACCACGCAGGTTTCTCAATCGTGTAATTAGAGTCTGGTTCACTTTAGGCCCTTCCAGATGAAATACAAAGTTAAGAGTTGGTTAAGAGGAATCCTTTGGAACATTTTCTGGAAATACTGAAGGGGGAACTTCTGACTTTGAAACCTCTCTCCCCCACCCCATAGCATTCTACTCTATGAAACAAATCCCTACATGCCTGTTTCCAGTTCCTCTTTGCACTTACAGAACCTTCCTACTTTCTTCACATACTCCCCAACTACCTTCTCTGCTACATTTCTTTGCACATTAGTTAACACTCTCCTGCTGCACTTCATCGCTACACTTTAGGTCATTTTATTCCAGGAACGTCACTACCATCTCTTCAAGGCATAACAGCAGTTTTGTTCTTTTGTTTCTTCTACCAGGCAGAGTAATTTTTTCCTCTTATTCTGTAATTCCAATCCAGAGATATAACAATATTTTCCCCAATATACAAGACAAAAAATATTTTTTCAAGTCTTGTTCACAGTGCCACTTATTTTCTATATATAAATTCTGAATGTGACGGAAAACATTGAAGCTTAGATTAACCTTACTAACTACATACAATGTACCACAATACACAGGTGCTGGAGAAACTGGAGAAACAAAACTCTGTTTATAAAATATCCATTCTGTTTGGCTTATAAGCTATAGCACACATCATAACATGCCTGTAGAAAATCTGGGAAATGTTCAATAAAATTTTTTTTAAAGAAATCCAGTCACACTGTGCACAGGCAATATGGTTCATTTTATATCTTTGTGTGTAAAAATGGCACTGACAGACTTACAGAAATCTACACAAACCTAAAGCCCTCCAAAGAAACATATTACAATTTCGGTGGGTGTTTTATTTTCACTGTTCCCTAAGGAAATGCATTAGTCTAATCAATTAAAACCCTGAAAAGCATTCAAAATAACATGACTTGGAAAGTTTCAATTTAAAGTTTATAAAAGGATAAACTTGAACATGTTTAAAGTGATAAATGTTTTACTTCATCCTTTCATTACATTTCTATAAATATTTCAAGCAATAAACTTGTTTGTTAGTGAGCAGCTCAGCACAGTCATGGCAATTATTAGAATTCTTCATTCCCAGGATGAAGATATTCAAAAGGTATTATTAAAGACATTACCTGGATAAAGCTGATAAGAGCCACTGTGGTGCCATTTAATCAAATACTTTAAACCATTCACTGAAAACCATCCTTCTGAATCCATACCAAATTCAGCTGTAGTCTCCCAGAGCATATTGAGTAAAAATTATTTCCGCAGTCCGGAGCATTGTTCCTTTGTAATTTCTCCGGGTATAAGGAAAACTAATGTATTCTCCTCCAATAATTACCGTTAGCCTTTTAGACACTTTTGAGCAAAACAATTTTTTTCCCTCATGGCTTCAAGCAGAGGAAACCAATGGTATACTTAACACAAAGCATTATAAAATGCTACATAAATAATTTAAAGAAAAGACCTTTGCCACTGTTGCTAAAGGAGCTTGAATTATTTATGGTACAGTGGAATCCAGCTACAGTAAGTGTTCACTGTATAAGAACTAAAAATAAGTCATTTGACCATCAGAAGAAACTATTGATCACCTATTAGCAGATTAGTTCACAGCGTCTTTTTTTTTTTTTTTTTAAAGAACAGTCTGGTTGCATTTTTTTTAATCCAGTTCTACATTACCTAGCAGTTGGAAACATGCTAAGCTTTCCAAACAGATTCCTTATGAAAAGATAAACCAGGCCTGGTGATAAGAACGGAAAAAAAAAAAAAAAAAAAATCACATATCAACAAACAACAGCAACAACCACAAAGTACTTTAAAAGAAAAACTTCACAAAACACATTACTCCAGTTTCTGAAAGCAGAAAGTAAATACTGCCCTTCCTTTGTGAAACTAATTTCTGTGAGGGATGACAAACCAGAAATTCAAAATTCTGAACTGCCCAATTCCCTCATCAATGGTCCCATTATTCGCCCCATCTCTGAGAAAGAGGAGGCCTGCCAGTAGACACCCACTGAGCCTTTTAACGCTATACAACCCCTAAAAATGTCCCTGGCAAAATTTCCCTCTCCTGAAATGCCACTGGATTAGCACTGGTGAGATCAGAGTGAAAACAGGGTGGCATTTAACCATTATGTCTTTCATCTAGATCAGGACTGTCCAACTGGCAGCCGGCATGCAGCTCCCAAAGGGTTAATATGTGACCTACAGGCTCCCATTCAGCCATCGCTCTCCGCTCCTGCCACTGCTTCTGCGGCAGCTGTCAGGTTCGTCAGACTTCCCCGCCCTCTCCTGGCTTCCTGCTCCCACTCCTGGGGACACGGCAGCACAGCAGGAGCAGCCTGGGGTACCCAACCTGCATGCGTGAAGCAGGGGGCCAGGGTGCGCACGCTGCAGGAGCAGGAGGTGGCTGGGCTGCTTGCACAGAGCCATAAAAATAAAGAGCTGGGCTACCTGCACTGCATTTACTATATATAACCTTAGAAAACAAGAATTAAAGGTAAGTATGGAGAAAAACAGTTTCTGCAGAGTCCAGAGCAGAGAACTTGTACATATAGATTCATAACAACCTTGTGTGTTGCACTCTTATCTCCGGCATTGCAACTGGCTAACAGATATCAAGCAAATCAGATCATACTGTTATTTCTTACTTACTGCACAGTAAGGAAACCTCTACTCTTCTCTGGCAGAGCCATCAATCAAGCTGAAGGGAAAATATATCTATGTACAAATTATTCCTGAATAACAATATATTGTATATACATGGTATGTAAAAGTTCCTCTCTTCTGACTGCCCTCAATTTTGGCCCATAATATCCATTTAACAAAAAACTGAGAAAGAACTCTAAGGCTAAAAAAAACCTTTAAAAGGTAATACTATTTACTAGATTCAAAGCTGAATTTGAAAATTGTGTAGGGCTCCAAATTTAGCTTTTCTAGTTTCGATACGTTTAAAGAAGCCCTTGTAAGAAGGGTCGTTCATCAAAAATACAGAGAGAATAAATTAAAGCATTAAAAAAGACAGGCAAAAGTGGAATTAATTATAGCCTGCCTCTTCAATTACAACCTGTAAGGCTTATTTTCAAATATTAATAAAAATTAAGGAGAAAAGGTACTTAATGTCATTTCCCCATGTTGATGAAGTCCCTCAGGCATTAAAGAAAATATTAATTCAATAGAAGCAGTAGATGCTCAGTACCTCTGGAAAATCAGACCTCTATTATAGGTACCCAATCTGGCACGAGAACTGGAGAAAAACCATGCCTAAAAACTTTTTATGCTTTCTCTTGTAACTGGGAGAATGGATTTAAATACATCATCATTATATTTACAAATAGAAATATTGACAATTGCTGTCAATAAATCTCAAATTGCTTATCTAGATAAGGGAAATATTCATGGTATAATTATATTATTAATGTAGTTACACTAGAGCAAATTTCTGAAAAAGCTCAGAAAAACTTTATACAATTTATTTTGTAGGTTGAGTGATTAATTGCTGAAATTAAAGAGAACTGGAAAATTTTCAGTGTGGTAACATTGTCAATGAAAGTGAAAGCCTAAAATGTCATTTAGATATAAATCTGAAAATTCCTCTTTATACAGCTTTAAATGAAATGAGTGAAGAGTTTATTTCTGTTCATTTTTACCAGTTTTACTCTCTCTGCTTATCTTTCCAGTTTACTTTCTATGCATTTAAATATTACACCACATGCAGACTAATAATGAATAACTACTAGCGCTGCTTACAGAAATTAGGCCCCTTAAGTGGTGATTAACAATGGGGGGAAAAGTATATGATGTTAAAACTCCAGTGCTCGCTGAAAAGATTGATTAGACAGTAGAATACAGAACTCAGCAGAATACCTTATGCAAGTTACAAGCTGTTCCTTTACCTCTGCAACCTACACAGCCCTCAGACTTCACGACTCCACCGCACTCTACAGCATTAACTGTAAAAATTCAATTATACCTAGACTTAAAATTAACTTTAGTAACAATACTGGAAGCACTAAACAAGAGAAACCAGAGTCCCCTTACAAATGAAAGTTCAACAGGTGTGATGTTAGCATCAAAAGGCTGTTACCTTCATGCTTCCATCCCTTTGGACACTGGAAATGAAACGGGCCTCAAAATAAAAACATTCTTAATTGTTAACTAGATATAAAGTTCTAGTGGGGATAAGACCAAAGCAGTTTTTACCTCTAGCTACTTCAACCATACGCTTACCCATCTGCAATTTACCTCATCGAATTCAAGGAATCTATTCAAATATATAGACAAGGTTGTTTTCCCCATTTAGCATGGGGACGGGAGGTAGGAACCCTTGTCTTAAATTTTCATAGATTTCATAGATTTTAGGGCTGGAAGGGACCTCGGAAGATCATCGAGTCCAGCCCCCAGCCCCCTGCCCAAAGGGCAGGAAGTCAGCTGGGGTCATAGGATCCAGTTTGCTCTTGAAGGTGTTCAATGTAGGCGCTTGAACCACCTCCAGTGGCAAGCTGTTCCAGACCTTGGGGGTTCAGACAGTAAAGAATTTCTTCCTTATGTCCAGCCTGAAAAGGTCTTGTAGTAGTTTATGACCGTTCGACCTAGTCGTCATCCCTTGGGGCACTCTGGTGAACAAACGTTCCCCCAGATACTGGTGGTCACCTCTGATAAACTTGTAGGTGGCCATCAGATCACCCCTGAGCCTGCGCTTTTCCAGGCTAAAGAGCCCCAGGGCTCTCAGCCTGTCATCATAGGGTCTGCTTCCCTGACCTCTGATCATGCGCGTGGCTCTTCTCTGGACTCTCTCAAGCTTCTCCACATCCTTTTTGAATTGTGGAGCCCAAAACTGGACGCAGTACTCCAGCTGCGGCCTCACCAAGGCCGAGTACAAGGGGAGAATGACGTCCCGGGATTTGCTTGAGAAGCATCTATGGATGCAAGCCAGCGTTTTGGTCACTTTACTAGCCGCAGCATCGCACTGCAGGCTCATGTTCATCTTGTGGTCAATGATGACCCCCAAGTCTCTTTCTTCCATAGTGCTAGCCAACATAGCACTGCCGAGCCTATAAGGATGCTGCGGGTTTTTCTTCCCAAGGTGGAGAACCTTGCATTTATCGGCGTTGAACACCATCAGATTCTCGTCCGCCCACTTGCTGAGCCTGTCCAGGTCAGCCTGGATCACCCGTCTGTCTTCTGGTGTGGATGCTTTGCCCCAAAGTTTGGTGTCATCGGCGAACTTGGCCAGTCCGCTTCTGACTCCAGTGTCCACATCATTAATGAAGATGTTGAACAGTATGGGTCCAAGGACAGAGCCTTGGGGGACCCCACTGGTCACAGGACACCACGATGAGTGACTTCCATCAATTACTACCCTCTGGGTCCGACCCCGGAGCCAATTTTCCAGCCAGTGGATCGTGGAGGACCCAAGGCGACAATTGGCCAGTTTCTCCAAGGAGGTGATCATGGGAAACCAGATCGAAGGCTTTTTTGAAGTCAAGATATATGACATCAATCTCTTCTCTGGCAGGAGTGCACATCTTTCCCACGTGCCAAGTTTTGCTTGTGTAAGGGGTTCATGCATGGGTCAGTTTACTGGTCAGGCCTACTCTGGCCAATGCTTTAGCAAAGTCTTTGCATGAGCAGTATATTGTATTGATCAATGTTCCAGTGAGGCCTACATTCCCCTCCTTCTTTGTCTTCTTGTAGTGGAGGATATCTGCTCATCATCCTGGAAAAACATAATATGCAGACAGGAAGATATGAGAAGAAAATTTGAGTAAGGGCCAGGCAAGCAACTGCTGCAACTCCAGACAGGACCAGGATAGGTCATACAGCTGGGTTGGGGCACATGGCATGGGGGAGAGCACAGGGGATGAAGGCTTGCAGTATAGGGAAGAGCATGAGAAAAAGGATGTGTGATGCAGGGGCAGAGCATGGGGGGAGAAGGAAGAGGCTTATGGGGGAAGGAAATGCACAGAGCAGGGGAAGCAGAGAGGCAGAAAGAAGTATGGGGAAGGGATGCAAGGGAAGTGAATGCAAAAAATGGGTGTGCAGTGCAGGGGAAGAATGGGGAAATTGAGGCACAGAGTTGGGGGGAGCATGGAGCAGGAAAGAGCACAAGGAAGGGGCATGTGGCATCAGGGAAGAGCAGGGGAGGGGCACATGGAGTTGGGGGAGCATAGGGAGAAGCAGGTAGAGTGGCAGGGGAAGCTGCTTCAACTCTGGCTGGATAAAGGCTTGCAGAATGGTAAGGTTGAGAAAAAGGCCTTCATAAGAAATTAAAAAGGAAGGAATCAATCTTATTTTACTCCAGCTTGAGATTAACATTTTTTTTAAATCCACTTGGATTTCTAATCATTGTGCCTTTTTGCCCTATAAAACAGTGTTATAAAATTCCTGAAAATGCCAAAAAGGGCAAAATGCAAGCAAAAGATTTATTTTTCAGGACCAAGACAACTGTTGAAGCAAACCATCGCAAGTGTAAATTAAGCTAGGTAGGCCTCACTGGAACACTGATCAATACATATACTACTCTGGCCAATGCTTTAGCAAAGTTTTTGCATGAGCAGTATAGATAGATTGATGAATCAATAGATCGATCGATCAATGTTCCATGAATGTATAAATGGGTATACCAAGGTAACCTCCATACAGTGTCTGGCGCACTGAATTATCTCCTGTCTGCATATTATGCTTTTCCAGGATGATGAGCAGACATCCTCCACTACAAGACGACAAAAAGGGAGGGGAATGTAGGCCTCACTGGAACATTGATCAATACAATATACTGCTCATGCAAAGACTTTGCTAAAGCATTGGCCAGAGTAGGCCTGACCAGTAAACTGACCCATGCATGAACCCCTTACACAAGCAAAACTTGGCATGTGGGAAAGATGCGCACTCCTGCCAGAAGATGGCTTGGGGAGGTGGCTGTACAAGGTGTATAGGATAGTGCAGTACCAGAATGAGAAGGTTGGAATGGGAACACCCAAATCAGGATGCAAAACAAGCCCATGGTACAGGGCTGTTTAAAATAGTCAGGTGGAATGTAATACATAATTTGTTTTGACCATTGTAAGAGGAGAATTGAAAGTGATGAGAATTTTGTATTGGCCTAGGAGAGCCTGCATGGTGCTGTGCCAATACCTTGTCACAGGCATACATACATTAACATGCACACTGGTGTCCTGTCAGGCACATCCAGGTGGGCCACGGCATTTTGGGGTGGAGCCACGCCCCACACCTGCTGCTGTGGGCAGCCACACCGTGCCACCCACTTCCTGCTGCTCACTACCTCCCCCTCCTCAATCTGCAACACACTGCCGCTCACTACCTGCCCCCACCCCTCCCACCTGTCAGCAGCATTCAGCTGCTTGCCACCTGATTCCCCACCCTCCCCATCGTTCAGCTGCTCGCCACCCCTCCCTCCCTCCCCCTTGACCAGTGTGCCATGAGGTGCGGAGGCCATATAAGTGTGCCATGGGGTGAAAAAGGTTGGGAAACGCTGTGTCAGATCGCAAGTGTGTTAGAGCCCTGCCCTGTAGACTGTCACAACCCAAGGGTGTGATTTTTGTTTGTGTGCGCTTCGGCACTGCTAAATTATTTCCCGCCACTTGTAGCTTTCTTTGCAGGGTGCATTTCTAGGTTGCAAAAGAGAAATGCACAGTG
>NW_005842562.1:820721-825785 GCF_000455745.1 Alligator sinensis | reverse complement strand
TTAAGGCGGCTATAGGGGTCTGATCAGCCTCTCGCCTCTCCCCGTCGCCGCCTGATCCCTCGACGTACCCTTCCCTGCACGCAAGTTCCACAGAGCCTAGCAAACTTCGTGTGAGTGTATCCAGAGCTCTGTCCGGGTTCGAGTCCTGCAGGTTTATCTTCCCGTCGCCGAAAACCCCCTGCGACGTACTCTCGTGTTTTGCATCTTCCCGTCACCGAAAACCCCCTGCGACGTACTCTCGTGCCCTGCAGGTTCGAGTTTTGTTTTGTTTTGTTTTGTAACTGCAACTCAAGCAAGTTTTCCTGCCTGCACCGCGACCATCTTCGGTGTAAGTAAAATAATCTTTAATCAACCACTAAGCTTCCGTGCCTAATTCTAGCATGCCGCCTGCCTTCCCCAACCCGGCGTGTCCGGGCTGCTGGCCACAGCCCGCCGTGCAAAAAACCCCCGAGGGCCTCAGACCGCTCCCGGCCCGCACATAGACAAAAACCTAGCCAAGCTTTTGCCACTGAATCATGCCTCTGGTCATTGTTTAAGACAAGACTGGCTGTAACTTTTTGCCGGCACCACTGTTCCTCATATTTCAACTCTGACAACACATCAACAACACACAATGAGAACAGCAACAACAAGCTATACTGAGGCTTAAGTAAACCATTAAGATCTGCACTTTCTGGTTTATAACAAAATTTGGACAGCTATCGTGAATGGGCCAATACAATGCTAGAATCATGCTAAAAGAGTGTAGAATCATTCCAAATAGTTGAGTTTCTTCAACTGCCATCAATTTCAATTTAGGTAGAAAATGTTATTCTCGTGTAAATAAAGTTCTTCCAAATTTTTCACATTGTCAGCCACATTAAAACCTGAAAAAGCAAAATCATCTTTAAACTTAGCTCAAACAATTCCTTTTCTCGTTCTGGAGCACAGCATAATAAACAGTCCAAACAGCAATGGTTCCTTACCAACCTCACATTTTGGTTTAGAGTGCTCAAATGACATAAATTAAAGGACTTCCTCTCAACCTCTGTCAATAATACACAAAGGGTATCAAAGACAGAAGCATTATCTAACAGAAAGCTCTTCAGACAGGTTTACATATATTCAGATTGTAAGGTTATCATATTATTTTATAATATTATTTACCTAAAAACATACTTCACTCTTCAACAAGAACTCTGAGTTCACTAATAACCCATTAGCTAGAAGCTACCTGTGCAAAACAAAGCTGCAAAACTTGTTTTAACATGTAAAATGAAATGTTGATAAAAAAAAAAGTGCTATAGCCAAGGTAACTATCTTAGGTAAACAATACTTAAGAAATCAGAAAGATTTTATCTAGTTAGTGCCTGATTTTATACTCACCCAACTTTAAATACCATTTATTTAGACACAAGTGCCATAAGGTATTTTTGCATATAAACAAAGGAACACAACATGCCCACCTAAGGCCTAACCCTGCAATATATTAATGGGGACAATTCCTACTGAAATCCTACAGTAGTGTACTGTTAAGTACACTACTAGGATTTCACTACTGTTAAGTACACTGTACTACTGAAACTTTGATTCTTTCCCAATACTGATATAAGTAAATACAAACTTTGTCTTACCTCCATCAGACACAGTTGCAGACTGCAATGAGAGAGAAAGAGAGAAAAAAAAAGTTACATAAGTTTCGTGACAGTATAAAAGAAACTTCTGAGTAATACATGATACTGACAGCATTTATTAGTCTTAGCACTTTATCACAGAAATAATATCAGCCACAGGTGTCATGGGAAAGACAGTCTATATGAATCAGCAGTGATTTCTCACAACTGTTAGCTCCTCTCAAGTTCTTGAAACCACTGTCTTGTATCTTGATCCTGCACATATTTACTGGGCAAAGTGCTTCCTACTGTGAGTAGTAACATTGAGTTCAAACAGGACAGCTTACATGAATAAAGTTACTTGTGTGAACACGCTTCCAAGATCAGATACTTGTGTTCTTAAAGATGACCTACAAAGGTTAAAAGGAATTGTGTTTTTTTTTATCTCTTTTATGGTGACTAAATGACTGAAAGGTCCTTTTTTAACATGTGTTTTACAATTAAAACTCAGGTTTTAACATAGGCAAGAAAACTCTGGAAGTCTTCACTGCAAAAAAGAAAAATTGTGCTAGCACAAATATAGTGATCTTGATATAGAATTCAAGAAGTGGAGACAATACATGTATGTTTTATATTGATGCAGCTAGTCAAAAATAACCTCAGCTAACTATACTGACATGCACATCCAAGTTTTATTTGACTAACAACTAGAGAGAACTCACTAAATGATGAAATCATGGTCCCTCTCTACCTTTCAATGGCAAGTAATGAAACACCGTTAAGACCACTATAGAGGCAAGTACAGACTAGATCCTTTTTCAGCTTACAAATGCTTGTTTATTTTCTCAACTGTGGTCCAACGAGGCTTGGGGCAGGGGTGTATTTGGAATTTGTCAAAGCCTAAGCTAATTTCTATCAAAACTAATTTTCTGTCCAAGTGAGATAAATGCCAATACATCCTTCATACATCATTATAAAAAAAAAAAAAAAAAAAAAAACCACTTCTCATGAACTTACACAAAAATAAATCTTTCCCTTTGAATCTGTGAAGCGTAACAACAATTACTCTTCACAGTTACAATTACACAATAGCGTAATTATACTTCAAACACAATTATGCATCTCACACCTTATTCGAGAGCTGTTGGACAAGCTTTTAGGCATTAAATACCCCTCTTCAGGTCTATATTTTTCTATGCATACAAATAATGCAAAGCAATAAACTCCGGGACAATTTAAGTCAGAGAAAATTACTCCCAGGTTCAACATCTGCACATGCGCCTGGGACAGCAGCAATTTGAGCCGAGGTGAAGCAGGCCCAGACTGGCAGGGGACAAAAGCGAGGGGGTTGGAAGGGGAGTCCCAGGCTCTGGGTGGCGGCAGAGGGCCTGGCTGGGGCATGAGGGTGCTGCAGGGTGGCGGCATGTGGTTAGCTGGCCCCCTGCTGCCTGGGGTGACCGGGCACAATTCATGCCCACAGTCAGCATCTACACATATAGATCACAGCAAATTACTCTGCCATAAGATAGTACTGTCCCCCAACAGTAAGATAGTACTGCCCCTGCCTCTTACAGCAGAATTAATTAATTTATTGTAACCTAATACCACCGCATGTGTAGATGGCGATGTTTTACTGCACAGATAATTAGTCAACCACAGTAAATTGCATGCGTAGATGAACACATTGTGTTCTAAATTTAATCTGATCTAATCCCTTCCTAAAGCACTTAATAAATAGAAAGTAACAGAACAGTGACTGCTTTCAGATTCCTTTTGTTTTGTCCATGTATTGCACAGTCTAACTGTCACCATCCTGAATAATATCACCTGAACAATATTACCCAGGACAAGAGCAATGAAGATTGCTCAAAGACTATAAACACATTAGAATTTTGTATATGATTGTTTTCAGCCAAAAAATAAAAATTACGTCTCAAAATAGATGGTACTAGTAGTCAATTATTTGAACAATCTTATCTATATTTCAGTTAACAGAAAGGTCACCTGCTTAATGTTTATAATCTTTTTTCCAGTAAAAAGGGAATTAAGAAATATTTTTCCATCACTGAAGAAGTCTGACTGCCTAATAACATGTAAACATTAAGAGAACACGACTCCATTAACTGAATTTAGCACTGTGAAAGGTGATAGAAACCTTCAGTTTAACCAGTATAAAAGGGGTTAAAAACTATGTTGCTTTGCCTATACTCTGCTTAAAAACACATTTCCCTTAGCACATTAACTAAAATGGACCAAAAACACACCTCAGAATCTGCCTAGGCAACACCCAATTGTACTAAAAAATGAAGTGTTTGTCGACAGACAAAAACTGAATCCCTAGACTGTTCTGTCCTAGTTCATTGAAGTATAAGACTACTTTCTATGTCTTAAGCCCTTTCATTTGTCCTATTACTTGGATATTTTCCAGAGATACCTTACACTTGTGCATAATGGGAATACCATTTTAAAAAAAAAAACTTGCAAACTGATTCCATGCAACTTCTCTAGCTTACACAATGTGATATAAGCTTCTTTTTTCTTTTTTTTTTTTCCAAATGAAGCCAAAAACCTAATCCACATAATTTAGTGGAATTTACTAGTACCTCACATGGTTAGCAATGGTTACATTTGAATGTGTAGTCATGTTTTAAACATATTTATGAATGCCTAAAAGTCTCAAAATATATTTTGTCAGGAACTATGTGTAGTTAGGATTCAAGCAAAGCAGTTTGTCATTTGTCAACTGTAACTTGTCTAGATTTGTCCATGAGAGAAAGTTGGAAGACCTGATTTTGTAACTAGTATGTTGGCTTCATTTTAAAACTTCTCAGTATTTTGGGGGTTATATTTTACTCTTGGATGCTTATGTGCAGTCCTGAGGATCCCAAAGGGCAAAATTTGGTTCAGCACGTTTCTACAGAATGATTGTTTGATGGAAGTAACCACTTAAATAACCAGGAAAAACTGGAAAGTTATTTAGATTCCAGTACAGTTTACATTCACAGATTGAATTTTTACAACAGTCACAAATTTAACATTCTTAATATCCCTGCCCCAAATAAAACAACAAGCACCATGGAACCACATACCAACCCTGGCTTATCACGCATGGAGCTAGTACTCAATTTTAATTACATTTATACACATCATTAAATATTAATAGAAAATCAGTTATTGCATTTATTTGAACTCTAATATAAAGTAGCAAAATAAAACACTAAAGATTTTCTAAAGTCAGTATTGCAATTTTGTTTTTACATAAATATTTAAGTTAGCTATTCTAGAGTCTTTTATCTAAATGCAAAAATTTGAATTGTACTCATTCCAACTCCAGATAAACACTCAAAAGATCTTAGCCTCCAAAATATTTTAAAATAAAGCCATTCTCCTGTACCACAAGCCTGGTGAAATTAAAGAAGAAAAAAAAAGACAAGGAAAAAGAAAGGCCTGTAAAAACAAAAGCATCTTGAAG
>NW_005842562.1:796465-820690 GCF_000455745.1 Alligator sinensis | reverse complement strand
CAGGAATATAGCCTGCTTATCCAGTTGGCCTGGATATCAAGACGTCCATTGAGAAGGCACTGTAATATTCTTCCTTTCAGTTCCTAATAGATCCCGATCCCCCATGATCACAGTGGGGAACTTTCTGCCAGCACTGACAGGATAAGCAATGACAAATTAAAGGATTGTTTTAAATTCCAAAACATGGCATTTCTTTTATATTGCATTTAATGTGCCTAAAATCCAGTCAAGAGTCTTGAGAATCTCTGTACCACCACCTTTAGGAAGTGAGGAAAAACCATGTGAACAAGCCAATTCAGGCTCATCATGAGTATGACTGCAGTCATGTTCGAGGAAGTCTTATCTCAGAATTTTTTAATCGAGGGAATACCCTCTATTTGAGGGAATGAATTATTATTTCAAAATGAAAAAAGGACAACTTAAACAGGAAGGCAATTGGGAGAGAACAGATACAAA
Organism: Alligator sinensis; assembly: GCF_000455745.1. NCBI lineage: Eukaryota > Metazoa > Chordata > Crocodylia > Alligatoridae > Alligator > Alligator sinensis. The sequence continues at coordinate 820,234 of NW_005842562.1, read as the reverse complement.
AGAGAATCCACAACACTATGTCCAAGCAACGCAACACGTAGGTTAGGGACAGAAGTTGCACATAAACCGGTTTAAGTGATCCAAAACTGGTTTAAACTTATAACATAACAGAAGTTCAGTGCACATAAGCCACTTTCAAAATGGCTGAAGCTAGTTTAAGATAAACCTGGTGAATGTAGTATCGGATTTAACTAATTTAGGTCAAACCGGTTTATGCAATGTCTGTCCCAGACCCCTTTCTGGTTTAAGTTACATCAGAGTCCCCCAGCATCCCAGGATGCTTTGCAGCCCTGAGCTGGGCTGTGCTGCCTGCTCCACCAGAGCCAGGTTAGCCCCACCCCCCTGTTCTCTAAATGGAGCAGTGAAGGCTGGCTCCCAAGGGGGTAGGGGTGGGGAACCCAGCTGGGGATGCAGTCCAGTCTGCCTGGCAGGGCCGGAGAAGCCCCTGCCAGATTTTTCCCTGCTGGAGTGGAGGGGGTGGAGGCCTGGGACAGCAGGCTCAGGTGGAAGGTAATTAAACCTCCCTGCCTCTCTACTCCCACAAGCACAGGACCCCAGATGGGGTCTGCCCAGCTTTTATCCCCTGCTTGCAGCTCAACATGACCCGGGACCCCCAAACCCTGCTCCCAGTCAGGGGGCAATCCTGCTGTGCCTTCCCAGTCAGGTGCAGAGCCAAGCCCAGCTAAGCATGCAGCTGGGAGAGCAGCTCCTGCCCAGCAACCCCTTCTACACGCTGGAGAGTGGTGTTTGGGCCAGCCCCAGTCCCTGTAATGGTACGCATGGCACAGGCTCGATCCAGCAGTGCCTGGAACTGAGCAAGGCACCAAGATGCTGGGCAGTGCAATGCTGGAGGTCAAGCTAGGCCAGGCATTGGGCTCCTTCACAGGCTCCAAGGTAGACGGGCACAAAAGCTCCCCAGGTGACAAGGAGGAGCAGGCTGCACCCACCACCACCATGCACCACTCACTAGATAGCCTCAACCCCAACCTGCCATACCCCAGGCCGCTGGGCGCTGAGTTGGCTGCACCCTGCTCACTCTTCTCCTACCCAGCAGTGGCGCAGCACAGCCCCATGTACCAGGTGCAGAGCACTACCCCTATGGATTCCCCACTGCTGCTGCTGTCAAGGGGACCCACACTGGCCATAACGGTAGGCACCGCCTGCACTACCTGCAGCACCAGGTGGGCAAACAGCAATGGGGAAGCCATGGTGATACCACCCCACGCCTGGTGCACAAAGCTGCACTGTGCTGCCACTGGGTAGATGAAGAGCAAGAAGGGCACAGCTAGCTCAGTGCCTGGGGAACAGCAGGTCAGGGCTGAGACCATCCAGCAAGTGCCGCACAGAGGTGGCAGGTGTAGCCAGCTCCTCCTCACTGCCCAAGGAGCCTTTGTGCCCATCCAGGCTGGGGCTGGCCCAGGCGCTGCTCTCCAGTGGGTAGAAGGGGCCGCCAGGCATGAGCTGCTCCCCATCTGCATGCTCAGCTCAGCTTGGCTCTGCCCCAGGCTAGTTTAGACGCACACTCCAGCCCCTTCCCTGCCCTTCCTAGGCTGGGTCCCTCTGCTCAGCGGGGCTCACATCCAGGATGGAGCCACCACTACTGCAATCCCTCTGTGCTCTCCTTGGTGCATGTCCCCACCTGGGCTTGGGGCCAGTTTCACTCTGCTCCCTCCTCCCAATCTGGCCTTTGCTCCTGGGCTGCCCCAAGTGAAACCCCCACCACTGCAGCTGGGAAGGGATAGCAGGATCGCCCCCTGGATGGGAGAGGGGCCCTGGAGGTCCCAGGCCATGCTGAGCCATGAGTAGGGGGAAAGCCAGGCAGATCCTGGCTCAGGTCCCATGCCTGTGGGAGAGGGGAGGCAGGGGGAGTTTAATCCCACTCCCTCCCCCACTTCACCTGAGGTGCTGCCTCAGCCTCCGGCTGGCCATGGCCATGCTCTCCACCACTCAGGGAAAAGCCTGGCAAGGACTGCTTCCCCCTTCTGCCTCCAGGCACACCCTAACTAGGGTCCCTGCAGGCCAGGGAGAGGGTTTAAACCCCTCCACAGTCATACTCAACCTGCTTGGGCCTGGCCATGCCCACTCCCTTCCCCTCCTCAGCTCAGCTTCTCTCCAGCTTTCCAGCCACTGCAGAAGGGAAGGGAGAGCTCCCTCTGGCGCCTCCTGGCTTCTAGCCTAAGCCACTGCAAGCATGTGACTACATTTCTAGAATCAAAAGTGAATGTCTATTCACTTGCTTGTCAGTTTACTCTCCACAGGTTAGATTAACCTGCAAAGACTGAATCAGTTCAAGCTCGGGCTTTTTGAATGTCTGTACTTAGCCCAGGCCTTTGTAGGTTTAGCAGTTGCAAGATGTGTGCAAACAAACTGGACAAAACTGGTCTGACAGTGCCCTTTTTCAAAAAGTGAACCATGTTCTGCAAAGGAAAGAAATAGCTACCGGCAAAGCTCATCATGACAATATGGTTCATAAAAACTTAAAAGACTTGTTCCCTTTTTCAGACTGCCTGGAAAGAACATGTCCAGATAAGCAGTACAGCCATGTCAGTACAGCATTCTGTCCAAGCTAAATTAGCCCTGCTTCTCAAGTGCACTGTGAAAATGTACATCCTAAATAAAGAGCCAATGTAGCATGACCCCACCAACTTTTGCTCCATTCCTTGAAGCCTGGCAAGTGTATACTATAAGACTTCAAAAGCATATGTACAAACAACAATGTTGCTGTTTTACGTGTCTCAAAATTGAAAATTTCTTAAGAAAACGAGAGAAACAATACATGCTCATTATATAAGCCTTGTAGAGACATTGTTTCCTGTGGAAGAACAGTGAGTGTACAGACATTGAGGCTTTTTCTCCATGCTCCAGAAGACTCCAGCATCGTGTGCATCAGTGTCCCCGTGCTGAAAAATGGTGGCAGGGGCACTTTAACTAAAGCTCATCAAACAGACTTTAATTAAAGTGCCCCTGCTGCCATTTTTTCAGCAGGGGGATGCTTATACATGTGACACTCCAAAAGACACCCCTCCCTGCACTCCTGGAGCACGTCTATAAATGCCTATTGTGCTGCAGGGAAACACAGGTGGATAATGAGTACTGCTGCCATCTGTCACAGGACAGACTAAGGGAGCCTGCAGAATACACGGAGATGTGTACACAGGGCCCTCCTTCACCCCCCTGGCTGCAGTGTCAGCACTGCAAACTCTCCACTTTTAAGGGCTTCAACATTCAAAGAAGTCTCTACATGTGGCTCTTGGTAACTTTTTCTACCAGGAGAACAAACCTAGGAGAATTCTCCCAGATTATTTGAATGAATATATACAGCCATACATACCTCAATACGTGAAGAACTTTCTCTTAAACAGATCAGGATCCCTGTACAGTCAGACTGTCCCTATGAACAGCCTAGCCTAGCATGGAGACTTCTGTTACTGTAATTCTCTTTTGTGGAACAGTGCTAAAAGGAATGGCATGCAATTAAGTATAGTAGGCTGGGTGACAAATTTACACGATGTTAGGAGGCAAGTTTTTAATCATGTCAATGATTAAAAGTCTACAGGTGGAAAAAAAGGTTGATATCTTCCAGTCTCTCTACAATATTCATCCAGGCAGGGTCCATTATGGCTCCGATTTTTTTCCCCAGATGGGATTTAAAACAGACTTGGTTTCATTTACTAACAGGCCAAAATATGAGAACAGCTATAATGAGAACCTCCTACCTGCTTTAACTGATTCTAGACCAACCAGTCATTCAAGTGAAGGAAAATGGGCATTCACATGTATCTGAAGGCAATAACTATGATGCTTCCACCCTTTGCACAGTCCTTAGTGCAGTTGAGAGTTCAAAGACAAGTACATAATATTGCTAATGTTCACTGCCTACAAAAAAAACCAAAACAGATGCTAGAGAAAGTATTTTAAGCTTAAACGACATGAAAGTAGGAAGGATTGTGAGCACGTTGGAGGTTGGGAACACAGTTCAGAAGACTGGAAAGCTGGGCTGAAGCTCAACAGATAAATGCAAGGCACTACACCTGGGAAGAATAATCAAAAATATAACTACAAAATGAGTGACACCTGGCTGGAAGGCAGCACTACGGAGAAGGATCTGGGAGTCTTGGTGGATCATAGACCCAATAGGAGTCTGCAGTGGGATGTAGCTGCACAAAAGGCAAATGCAGTTTTTGAATACATCAATAGAAGCATTAAGTGCAAGATGTCGGAGGTGGCGAGCCTCATCAAGAGTACTGTGTCCAGTTTTGGGCTCCACGTTTTAAAAAGGTTGTGGAGAAGTTGGAGAGGGTCTAGAGTCACGTGACAAAGATAAAGCACTTGGAAAGCAAGTCACATGAGGCAAAGCTGAAGGAGCTAAGAAAAGGCATTTAAGGGAGAACATAACAGCAGTTTTCAAATACTTGAAGAGCTGCCATAAAGAAGAGAGAAAATGCCTTTTCTCTCTTGCTGCAGAGAGTAAGACACAGACCGATGGCTTGGACTTGCAGCAAACTAGGTTTAGGTTGGGGATCTGGAAAAATTTCTTCACTATTATAACAGTAAAGCAGTGGTATAGACTGCCTAGGGAAGCTGTGAACTCACCATCGCTGAAGGTGATTTTAAGCCTTCCTCAGAAGCATTTGGGTGTTGGCTGCAGCCAAGGCAAGGGATTTTGATTGGGCTGTGCCAATGCTCCTGCTGGGACTTAAAGCCACAGATTCTGGCTAGAGGGTCTTGCCCCTCCACTCAGGGTCAGACTGATCACCAGATTTGGGGTCAGGAAGGATTTCTACCCCATGGTCAGATGAGTACAGACTGTGGGGATTTTTGCCTTCCTCTGTAGGAGGAGGTGTGGCCCTCTACCTGGGCTCTCTTGAGCCTCTATTAACAATCTTTTATATAACCAGAAAATTGGCTGCCATAGTTCCCCTGCTTTACCTATGGCAGGTTAGGGTATGATGCCTTGCATTGTGTCAGAGTTGATGGTAGTTTTATGAGGAGTTTATCTTATAGATTTGCATAGAAAGTTTTGGATAGGGCAGGAGGTTAGACTAGATGGCATCTGGAGGTCCCTTCCAGCTCTACTTCTCTGTGACACAACTTACCTGTATGCCACTGATGGATTATACATATCAGCAGCCTACATAATTCTACTGAGTTATTAAACTGATCGGTCATTATTTTAAGGGATTTTATTGCAGTTTTCTTCTGATAGCTTAAGCTATGTCATTACAATGGCAAAAAAACAGTGCTGTTTGACATGGGCCCTGGTTCCACTTCGGTAGCTGATTTAGGCTGTATAACATGAGAATATGTCTGCTTTGCGGGAATATCTACCATTTTCTGCAATGTTACATGCCTCACTCTGCTGAACAAACTGTAAACATATCAAAGATGACATGTGAACCTTAATCATGCTGACACTGTCAATTTAAATAAAAAGTTAATGTATTACGGTTTCAAAAAATCTTCAAGTTAAATTTTCAGGGATAGAAGTTTGTTTTCTAAATACCGTAACAATTTTGAACTATCATACTTCTGGCTGGGATTACTCAGGAACACACTACAGTTTTGAATTAAGGCAGAGATACCAAACTCACGTGGCCCCACAAGCTGGGTGAATGACACAGGGCCAGTCCACGGGACAGATCGAACCAACAGGCTTATGGACCCCAGATTCCCCCCTCCCTCCCTCCTCTGGATCCAGTGCCCACGGCACCCACTCCAGAGTAGCTGGTAGGTACCACACCCTGGGCCAGACAGAGCAGTGATGTGCTATGTGCAGTGTGCCCACCCCCACCAGACTTGAATGGCCTGCACTGCTCAATCCGGCTGCTTCAGGATCCATGCCACACATGGTGCCCCCAGAAGCTGGTATGGAACTGTGCTGCACATGGTACCTGCTTCAGTCACTCCGGGACCCGGATCAACTTTGTTTTAAAAGATTTTTCTTAAAACACAAGTTGATTGGTATTAATTACATGGCCAAACTTTAGTCTTTTGCTAATTGAGACTTTACATTTTGGGGCTGCCACCATTTTATGACAGAACCACTATGGCACCTGGGCCCCAAGCACTGATTCAGTAAATAACAGTCTGATTTTTTTTCTCCGAAATGTCTCTCTGCCAATTCTTAACTCCTCTTTCTTTTGGTTTTGGCCCTAGTTTCTCTACCACAGCCTGACAACAACGCACCTCACTTTTTACCCTTCAAGCACCTCTCTCCAGGGATACAAAGTCCAGTTCTCTTTGGGGTCTTTGAATGAGACTGCCCATATAACAGTTCACTTGTTTTTTATTAACAAAAAATGGAATAAAAGAGAAGAAATGGTTTGTTTCCAAACGTACTAGATTCTTATTATTATTTACAAAGAAAAAAAGTAAAATGACCAACTGTTTAAAAAAAAAAAAAAATTGCTGAAAGTGATCCCATTTACCCACTATCCCCTGGCTCCATGAGCAGCCTCTCTCGCTGTCAGAATAACAAATCTCTAGTCCTATCCAGTGAGCTGTTTGACCTCTGTCCTGAGGACTTGCTAAACTTATTAGAGGGAAAATGCTAATTATATCCTGCATTAATTTACAACAAACCACTATAATTTAACCCCTAACTAAGACAGGCTGCATGTCAAGAAATGGCTCCTCTAATCCAAGGCAGCTACCTCCTCTTTCCAAACTACTCAAGTTATCTATATACATAACTAGGGGCTGAGGCTAGCTGCATTCTCTAAGAGAGAAATTACTGAAGACACAGACACAGGTAATAAAAAGTCTTCTTTCAAATGTTTAACCATGTATCCGATAGACAGAATTTCACATACCAGCTTTTCTGATTGCACCTAGTTCTGATCAAACCTCTTGCTAAACCACCCCAAGTCACTTTTGCCGAGATTCCTTCACCAGGGAACTTACAGTGTGCATCAACGTCTTATCATTTTAAACTGATTCAATTAGGGCACTTGCAAAAGTTTTATTTTTTTTCTGAACTCTCATGGCTCTTTAGGGGGTTTCTGTCCTATAATTTGGGAACAGAATTCTAAAATAAAAGGATTAGGTAATCAAAAGTACAACCATATCATATTTATAATTTCTGATTAAATATCTTTTAAAGACATTAGTTTTGTTTTGTTTTTTCTTAAGTAAACTTAGGCATATTTCTTGATCTCAGTAATGCTAAACAATATTTTTTTTAACCTTCAGTTAGTTTTAAATATATTGTGGCTGATTTTCTGCTGTAGGATTTTGTGAAGTTCAGCACCACTAAAACCAACTAAATAAGGAACACTAAGTAGGTTGTTACTTTCAATTCTCTGTGAAAAGGGTGCACACACATAAATAACAATTCAAGGAAAAATATCTTTTGTATGGCTGTACTCAATTAAAACAGTTATTTAAATACCTGTTCTTCAAAACGCTATGCATTTTTGTCATATATTTTACCTTACAAAAAAGCGTACAAAGCAAGTTATGTAAACTACCTTTTCTTGCTACATTCAGAATTCCTCTCAGACAGATGATCCTATGAAAATAACTTTTGTGTATGAACAAAATCATAATGTATAGATCAAACAGCTACAGAGTTAAATGCACTTTTAAAAATACCCGAATAAAATACATGCAGATTTTCACCAAAACAAAAATAAAATATTATCATTATAATAGTCATATATGATTTACATTGCATAATCATTCAAAACAGGTGTACAATAAAAACAAGTTGAATTTTGAGTACTGTAACAATTTGTCATAATTCTGTTTTTTCATTTAGAGAAAATTTGAATATTAGAGTTATATGATAAGGCTGTCTATGCAGTTTCCTGTTCTGCAAAAATAAAATATTTGCCCCTCATAGTATGTTTAAGAAAATTACATTTTATGCCAAATGTTTCTGAACTATTCGGTGTAGAAAAGATTAAAACTAAACAAAAGCAATAATTCTGCAGCTGAACATAATATTCTTTCCTAGTTTCCTGCCAATTGTAATACTCTTCCAATTGCTCTCTGCAACAGTGCCTTGCCTTAGCTAAATATAACTTATATTACTTACCCGCTCTTCATAAGAAACAGCAGTTATCTTTCCTAAGAGTACTCTTCCTAAATTCATCTTCACTTAAGATGAAAAAAACATTTCCTTAACACATCAATTTCGCAAAGATGATAATATACAATTCAAGCCTATTCCATGCCTATACATGCCAGCAAAGTTTAAAGGCATTTCGTATGAAGTTCTATTTTACTCCCTTTATGTTACCCATAGCAACAGGCCACTGCAGGAAGCTGTGGTTCGTCAGGGATTCAGATTAGATCTCAATTATCTCTCACAAAAAGCTAGACCATTTTATATACATCATGCTGTGATTTCATTTAAAGCATTTCCTATAACAAATCAAGGCAATAAAATGAAGTTTGGGTGTGTGATAACCTTTATTCAATGAAACAGCTTCCTATAACTTTCCTTTTAATGAAGCATTGCTGTTAATCACCTTAATTATAGCTAAACATTTCCATGAGCTAACTACTATTTTCAGAGGTTTATACAGTGCAGGTCAGAATGAAGTAAAGCATCTTAGAAGAGTCTGTCCCATTTTACATGTTTGGTACTACAACTAGCTCATAAAAGATCAGAAAGGCAAGGATACGGGGCATAAAAGGTTTAATTTGGAAGCAATCCATTACCATATCAGGGCAAAACTGTGCTCTCTGACCAGAAGAGCAACTCTCAGCTATATCCTACCCTTTTCACTTATGCCATGTGACTATGCCTCACCAATATCAAGGGCAGCTCCATTCAGGTAGGAAGAACAGAACAAAAAATGCACTGTGTGAATCTAAGAGTGTAAGAAACCCTGTAACTTGCCTTTTACAGCAATGTCTTTATCTGAGAACAGTAGAGAATTCCATTAAGTCTACTGCTCTTTACAAATAAATCAATATAGAACAACACACAAAAATCCCCATTTCTGTTATTTTGCAAAATCATAAAACAAATTTATTGTTAAACATAAACACTACAATTACAAGTTAATAATGGCTAATGCAGCCTTCCACCAGTAGCCTTCAAAGCACTTCACAAACAAATTCCACCTTTCAGCAGTATCCTGTGAACCAGGCAAGCATCCTGAGTTTAGAGAGAGAAACTGAGGGCAGGGAGGTTTTGAGTTTTTTTAATCTTGGTATCCAAGACTCCACTGTTAGTGCCAGATACAGATGACCCAGAACTTCAGTTTTTTTCATCTCCTGTTCTAAGTACTGGACAATACACTGTCTTTGTTAATACTGAAATCGCCTAACATTCATGATTTCATTGAGAGAAATCACAAAACAACATTTGTGGAGGTACAAAGGCCTCTGACCCAAACATTTCATAGACAGAGATATAGGTTTATTTAATTGGAAAACCAATATTTCGTAAACTGAGATTAATCTGGCAAACCACAGTAAATCCTTTAAGCTGCATTTTAATTATCAGTGCAAGTGACACTTGGGAGACATAGGTGGCAGGAGAAAATATTATTTGGAGGGGACTGAGTAAATACTATTTGGGGGGCTGACTCCTGCGTCTCCCTCCCACAGGGCCATTGCAGGGCCAGTGCACAGTGGTGCAGTACACAGTGGCAGAGGAGCACGCAGCAGGGGCACTGGACATGGCACAGCAGTGGCACTGAAGCAGTGGACGTGCAGAGCTGAGCATGCGTAGAGCGCTGGCTTGGCTGCACGCTGAGCAGCACCAGGCGCAGCTGCTGTCATTGGCCACCACAGTATTAGTTGGGGGGGGGGTCTAAACCTTGTTAGCCCTGGCCTTCCGCCGCCTATGCTGGGAAAAGAGATTTGGAGGCAGCAAGATTAAAGTTTCAAATACATTTGTTTCCCATATCACATTAAAAGCTGAAAACTTTAAAGCAGACAAGTATTACCAGAAAGGTATTTCATTTATAAATTGCATATTGCATGCCGCTAGTACAGCTGGATGGCAGAAGTGGGCAGCTTCTGCAAAAGCAAACCAATCATCCTTACATGGCTGACAAGGTGTATTGACTATCTGAACCTAAGATGAAAGAGGAGTATGTGGAGGTGAGAGACTTCCTGGAGAATTTTCCTGTGAATGCTCTTGAAAGCACACAAAACAAGGAAGACTTTTACCATTGTTCATCACCAACTGGTTGTGCACAGTACAATGCAGCAAGGAGGTGCATGCTCCTATGAACATTAGCTCCAGAATGATTTGAAAGAAACACATACAGCCTTTGCAAGACTTGCATATAGCTGGTGCAACTGTAATGGAGTACCAACATCAGGAACATTTGGTGTGGGCAATGTTTTATAATGCTTTCCAGGCACTTGTATTAGGTGCTGGAAACCTAATACTCCTCTACTGTAAGCAAGCCACTAGAGTTGCTGTTTTTTATTTCACTGAAATGATCTTGCATTCCAACATCCACCTTTTTTTTTTTCCTATACAATGGTCCCATGAATGCCTATTTTGGCTGCACCTGAAAGCTAACCTGCTAATGCTGATGACTGGGGGGAAAAGCCCATGAACCTGAACTTTTAAAAATGTCTTTTCCCCTTACTTTTGTCCAGGGCATCTCAATAGCTACCATATTCAAAATGTTACATGATTTCACACATTAACTAGGTCAAAATCCAAAGGCCTTGTCCCTATAATACTGAGGGAATGTTAACTTAGACAGCTATTAATAGAAAGTGATAAAATCATGACATGACAGCTCTAAAGCAACTAATTCAGATATACAAGTGAAGACATTTCTAAGCCCACTTCCATCTGCTTATAAACTAAAATGTGGGGAAAGGCTTAGTCCCCAGAAATAGTCTCTCCCTCCTCAGTGTCTTCCCCTCCCCTCTTGGAAAGATCCCCATTTTTTTTTCTTCTGCCTACCTGTTTGAAAGTCTGCAAGAAAGCAGATATGACAGGGGCTACAGAGACAAGGATTTTTGGTACTATTTTTATAGGGCTAACTGCATCATTGGGAAAGCTCTTAGACAATCTTTTGGGAACAAAGTGCACTTACTCAAAGTCACTTTGTATCTGAAAGCTTGCCTAACATTTCTTCCAGCTCCGCAGTTGGTCCAATAAAAGATATCACCAAAAAACCATGGCCTCTGTTTTCAAAGAAACTTGACTTTTATTTATATGTGCTCTGTGTTTCTTCTAGTATCTTCTTGCTCCATGTAATAAAGGCATTTCTTTGAATTAAAAGAAATTTTCCTAACAGTATTTTCTGGTTACTGCTTTCTTAGCAATATTTATTTTCTTTGTCAAGTAGTCAAGAATGACAAGAAAAATAGATAAAGTTACAGAGAATTAAGATCTTTAAGCAGACTTATCAGTGCTTCCTACTTACCACACCAAATTTACTACAAGAATCTACTTTTTAGTTTAAGACCAAAGCTTTGCCTGATCCTATTTTGGTAGCAGCTCGTCAGACAAACTTGTAGACGCACACTGCCCTGACCTGAGGAAGATATCACACACAAAAGAAACAAAACAAAAACAAAAAACCACCATGCCACACATGCATTTCCTGGCCCATCATAGCTATAACAACACTAACCCTACATGATTTTTTTCTTTTTTTTTTTTTTAATAGAAAAACTAAATTAAACCTTCTCTGAACTATCCCACACTACTTTTGCCAAGGGCTCCCCAGCTCCTCACAGGTAAATTAAGCAGAGAAAAGAAGAAAGCCTAGCTAGTTCAATCAACAGTGTGGTTCCATCATAACGAATGTAAAATTTATATTTGTCCCTGCAATGTATGATAGAAAACATATTTTGAATTTGCATTTTATCTAACCAATTGAAAAGACCAGGAAACTGCAAACTTTATTAAATACTGAGCTTCCCAATAACATAAATAGAGGAAAACTTGGAAGCTTGATGCAAATCAGTGCTAAGAGTGCCCCCTGCTGTCAACCTAAAATGCAAGTGTTAGTAGGACTTTTTTTTTTTTTTGCACACATTTTTTATAAGTAAAATATCTCTTTGGATCTATTCTTACACAGAACCAACAGAAACATTGTCCCCAGACATATTTTAAATATCTAAAAACTCTTTTGACCCCTTCAATAATAAGTTGATTCTAAAAACTAGCTCTTTAACATAATTTTAAAAAATGTATTTGTGTATGGCAAATTCAACCATTCTTCTCGAACAGATTATAAATGTTTCAGATGTCTAAACTCACTCCACAGATAAAACTATGCCACAAACAGCTATGACTGTCACTTGCATTTCTTAAAGAGCAATTTAAAAAATGAATTATAACACAGCAGTAAATTCAAATTATGTTACATGCTACGAGGATATGATTAAGTTACAGATCACTCTTACACATCAAGGTACTTTTGAATTTCCCTTCAACCTACAGCTTCAACTGATTTCTGGGAACCCCTGAATATAAATTTGGATTTAAGAACTAACTAGTAGTAAAACAGTCAGTGTGTTGCTTTTCTTCCTAAATCCAGTACGTCTAAATCTTTCATTTCTCAATTTAGAGCAGAGAGCCTTTTTGCTGATTCATTTTAGGATTAAAGAAAAATAGACTTTATGGAAATCACAGACATAGAATAAGACCTGAGAAAGTCAAAACCCAATACTAGCCATTCCCTTCATTTTCAAAATGTGTGCATTTGGATTAGTAAAGTTTAAGAGAAAATATGTTGAATGTTCAGGTATCTCAAAGTTATATATTTGTGAATACTGTACAAAGCAATGTGTTTATTTTGGTAACTCATGTCCAAACCAAAGAAATACGGCCTCAGCTGCACAGCTGAAAACAGCTGTGACCATTAGCAAATATCTAATTAAAAAAAAAAAAAAAACACTCATAGAAAATTAAATAACTGCTAATCTGACCAAAAAAGCTGATTAGAAATGCTTTACAATTATTGTACTGTCCACATTCCTATAAAATCTATTAATTAAATATAATGTATAGCAGTACATTGAAAACACATCATTAAAGATTTTTTTGTTATAGCTTGTATTATAAAGACAAATGAAATACAAACTTTGCCTCTTTAACAACTCAATGAATCCTTAAAAATACTCTTTATCACACACCCCATTACAAAAAGATTCTTAGTTCTGAAATCTAGTCTTACAACCACATTCCTACTTTCTGTTCATTTTAAAACAAACAAAACTTTATACTTACAGACACTTGACTTTCAGTGAAAGTTTTCTCCATGTATAAATAGTTTAATAGCTCATTGTTAGGAAACAGTCCCTTTAACTTTATTATCACACCCTTTCTGAACACACACTTATTTCTTCAGAGCCTGGTAAAAAAAAATAAAACCATTCTCTCTGTTATCCTACCACCACCTCTTCCCATTCTCCTCCCCGCAGCACATTCCCCGCCCAGACTCAATACTAACTCTGTATCTGCCCATCAAAAGAAACAAGCTGTCTGTGCTCAAACTTTTAAAATGTTGTTTAGGCAGCTTCTATAAAACCATAAAGCTTCTGTGAAGCCAGCAACATGCCGCTAATGAAAAATTCATTTAATAAGGGCGTAAGGTATCTAGTCTAGAAGTATTTGTCCAAACACGCTTAGGTATTGAGTCAACATCATTTTTCCCCTCCAAACTAAACATGTGTTGTTTTTATTTTATTCCTTTAACATGAAATAGACATAAATAAAGTCATCAACTTACGTTCAAAAAATATGTTTTTAGATCCAAATTAACACAAAATCAATAAGACACTTGATGCTGGTAGGACTAAGCTTAGAGTAACTTCCAGCTCCTGGGCATGTAAGTGCATGCTTCTTCATGATTACGTGTGCATGTTATACAATTGATTCATCGCGCCCAACGCTCTTTGGAGTAAGGCACTGAATTGGCCAAGAATCCTGCTCCTGGTGAAACAAGATTCCTGTCATTTCAATACCACAGGGGCTCAACAGAATATTGCAGAGATATTTGAATAATGTCAGAAAGAAACCCAAACACTGTTTTCCCAGCTAACAAGCTTAAATCTCATCCTTTTTTGCAAAGGCTTAATTTGGAGATGGGGCAGAGAGGGGCGGTCAGGAACAGAAACTACTTCTCCTAAATTAAGGCTAAATAGTATCACAACAATGTAATGAAGTCTGCACTGCTCTGCTGCTACACCTCTTCTATGACTAGGGAGAGAAAAAAAAAATCCAGCTCTAAAGCTGGCAATTCAATGCATTTAAAGAGTTCTTATTTCACAAAAAACATTCCCCTAGCCACTAAATCTGAAAACAGCCCATTATATTAATTCTGAGAAAAAGCCTTTTGTCCCTGGATCCTGAAGACATTCACACCTATTGTCCCACTGCAAGTGCCTACCTGTGAAGTATGCAAGATAAAACGTGCTAACGCTGCACCCTGCACCACCCCGCCAACACGTGCGTGCACACACACGCACCTGTGCATCTGTAAGCTAACTATGGCTCATTTAAATGTGGTTCACTACAGGGATAAGCCTGTAGGCTGTGTGCTCTCCCTGGTTACCTACTGGCAGAAGTGCAATAACGCAGCTGTTTTCAGCCAAGATAAAACCCAGGACAATCATCATTCATCATCAATCACAATCAGTCTCAAGTCAAATGACAAGTCTTTCCAGCCTAATATTATCCCTCAGTAGCACTATAGGAGAAAAAGGCCCTAACATGCACTCATCAGGGTGGCCAATAAACACTCTTTTTTCCTCTGATAAAAATAAACTGCACAGCAGCAGAAATAGCAGTAGGGGCGGGAAGGATGAGGGGAATATAAGGCCAACTGGTTACTTCTTTCCCCATCCCTAGAATGAACTGGGATTATTGATTCAGCTTGGGACACTGGACTCCTAGCACCTCCTTGCAGCAGAGGTCCTCACATTAAATCTCGACACCCCCTTGAAGCCCCCCTCTGTAGAGAAGTAGTCTCTCAACAGTGCCATCAACAGCACCACCACTGTCATGGGCTCCAGATGCCTCCATTTACATACTGGTTTGTATTAAAATATGGGGAAAAAATAGGATGGATGAAAGCAGCAAGGTTAAAGGTCACAATGTTAAGGCAAAGAAGTGAAGGTTATGGACAAAAGTCAGTTAAACCAGGAAAGGTAAAAAAGGTTTAATACAAAAGTAAGAACAATGTAATTTGGGTTTAGAATGAAATAACAGGTGAACAAACGATAACTAAAAGAAAATGTCAAGACAAGTACGTTATAAATAAATTTAAAACACAAGAATTAAAAATCTAAAAAATATACCGAATTATTTAAACAGATATTAGCTTATACTGCATAGTAAAAATGGTCTTAAACTAAGAAATCACTTTTATTCAAGAAAGCATTTGCACATGCACTGAAGTCTCATGGGACAAAATTGGCTTTAAAAATGTATGCGTTTTCCTGAATAGGAATGCTTTCCAGGATTGGGTCTATAAGAGTACCTAGGAGTTACTATTATCTCAGTCTCCAATATAAACCTAGTTCAAGATGTATACATCATTATTAAATTAAATTGAGCTAAATCTATTTGTTAGCATATTTTACATAAAAGTTATGCAGAGTTCAGACGCATTTTATTTATATGTTGTGGGGAAAGTGTTGGGGAGAAAGTGTGTTCTCACCATTTTAGATTTTTAAAATAATTTATAGACTGCAGAAATTTTCCAAAATGAAATTCTACAAGGAATCACTCCTTCATATACATTGTTTGTTGACCTGAAGCCCCCTGGAGAGGATAGGTAGAAATGTTTTTCTATATACGTTTATCACTAAGGTGATTAGCTGTATCAGCCTGAATTCAGGCAGAAGGTAGGACAGCATGACATCCAAAAATCTCACTGGTTCAGACGGGCATGAGCTTTGAAAGGCAATACTCTTCTTCCTCAGATACTAGGAATGGCCTGGCAGAAAGAAAAGATTTTAGAAAGGAAAGGGACAAAGGGAGAGGATGCTGCTAAGAGAAGTAATAAGTGGATTGATTAAATCAGTTAAGATGAACAAGGCCTTTAACACCTTGGAGGGACATGAGAGTAAACATCTAATACAGGAAAGGGATAAGAATCCATAGTCCTGTTGCGATCCAGGTTAATACCACCCAGTTTGTTGACAACTTCTTATTCTGCAATTTCACATCCAAGCTGTTTTTTAAAGATTTTTGTTTTAAGCACAGCTACCCTGAGGATTCTTATCCCATTACCTGGAACTAGCTGTCTACTCTGGTGAGCCTGAAACTTTACGGCAGAGTTGGCACCCTGGAAGGTGTTGTCACAGGCTGAGAAGTAGGCAGTCTGGAGCTTCTAAACAAACTGGAAGAAGGAGGGCAAATAGGAGATGGTTCAATCAAGATTCAATCATCAAAGGTTAAAAGATAATAAAAATAAAAACACAGCAAGACATTACAACGGCCAAAATTAGAAAAGTCATCAGTAAACATAAAACTGGGGAAACAGCTGGAGAGGAGAGAATAATTTGGTTGAAGTGATGCTTATAAAAGGCAATGAAATAGTTTTCCAGCTTTTTCTAGTGCTATTAAACAGAATGTGGAATGAAGAAAAGAATCCAGCCCATAGAAAGGAGGCCTTGCCATAAAACTGAAAGAAGAGGAGACATTAACGACTGCACAAACTGAGAAAGATTAACATTACACTCACTGCCTGGAAAAATCATGGAACAACCTATGAGTACCAAGAAACAAATAAACTCCAGCTCAGAAAGGGAGGAGCAGGTAGTAGACTAGTGAGATTACATGCCAATCAAACTATTTGTTTCAGCCCTATTACAGATTTATCACAAGGCAAATACCTCACGTGATATATTCCATCTCTTTCCAGGAGGACTTCAACAGCATAGACGGAGACAAACTTTGAAAATTCTGAATTCCAGCAAAAATAATCAGACTGAGCAAAAATTAGAGGTGCACCAATACATCAGTCCACATCTTATCAGCAGTGATAAAAAGGCAAGTTGACATTACTGGCAATCAGCTTTTTTTTGGCTGATGTGGCTGATAATGTCGCCAATATATGCTGCCTGCACCTGCGCAGCCACAGCACGCATGTGGCCAGACTGGCAGCTTTGAGAGCAGCATCCGGAAGGTAAGTCTATTGAGGAGAAGCAGACGGGTGGAGGAAGGTAGAGTGGGCATAGGGGTGAAAATCAAGGCCCCCATGGTGAGGGAAGGAGTGGGGCTGGGGCAGGGGCTGGCATTGCCCAGCCGGGGCAGGACGCAGGATGGAGCCACAGGAAGGAGAGACTGTGCGCACATCCCAGATCTGTGCGCGGGGTGAGGACAGGATGCCACTGCAGGTTGGGGTTCGGGTAGTGCCAGGCTCTTCTCAGCATGGGGGTTGAGCCAGGGTTGCGCTCAGGGCAGGCAGCAGCAGTGCTGGGAAGGGGGGCTATGGGGTGGGCTACAGCCACCCCAGAATTCACCATAGCCCCCTTGAACCTCCCCTCCCAGCAGATCCAAGGGGAAAATGCACCCCCTGTTTCCACCCAGTCACTGAGGCCCAAGCACAGCTCATCCAGCCCCTGTCCATGGACAATCCTGATGACTGGGCAGGACAGCTCTGAGGCCTGTGGCCAGGCTCCATCCCCCACCCCCACAGCTGAGAACACAGCCAACAGGTGCCGGCTCTGGTCGGGGAGCATGTGCATGGGTACATGTGCATGCATTTGTGCGCGTGCAGCCTTCAACAGCTCACCAAAACTCATTAAGTGCCCCTCCAGCCCAAGAATTGCCCACTCCTGCTAAAGACTACACTCCATGGGCAGATCCAGGAGAAGAGAGAGAAAAACAGTCTGCAGGGCTGTGAAATAGGAGGGGGAAAAGAGAGACCAGGAGTACCTAGATTGCAAAACTGCAGAAAAGAGGATAGAAACATGGTAAATTGCCATTAATGTTAAAAAAAAAAAAGCATTAGAGTAGGTAGATAAAATGACTAACTTCATTTAATGTTTCCTTATCTTGAGAGTAAAATGTGCTCTCAAGATAAGGATGACATGTAGGTTGTCAAGCAACAAACAGCAAAAGCTGCTAATTAACTTTCATAAACTTGAAAACACTAGGGAAAGTAGATTGACAATGATACAAAAATTCAATTTTTCAATGCTTTTATCATGTCTACTCTTTACGAAGCAGAGGCCTGAAAATACATAATAGTAACTGATAATATCAACTCATTATCAAAGTAAATCCCTGCAGCATATACTCACAGTTCATTGAAAAGAGTTTCTGAAAACATCAAAAAATGTTAGTAGAGCAAAGCAACAAGAAAAACAAACTTAGGAGGAGGAGGAGGATGGTCACAATTAAAACGTACTTTACAAATGGGCCCACTATGACTCCCATATCAAGAGAAGAGGGCCTATAGACACATTATGTAAAATAAAAGAGAAAATGCCCAGTCCAATAGACATGACATGCTAAAACCTGGAGAGAACAGCGCAAGACCAGAATAAATAGCAGAAAATGATTAATTCCAATAAAGAAAGAAGTTATCAAATGTTAAAGCAATAAAAAAATAGTGGCAATTAACAGAAGAGTTAACAATATTTAACTAACTTCCACTGCTTTTATTACTTTTATTTAATCTTGGTCTTTTTAAGTTTTATATGATAACCTACTTTCTGATGTTTAGTGGTTTCTCCTCCACTCAGTTTTTGAATACTGGCTAACCACCTTCTCTTTATGCCTTACATTCACCTCCCTGCTCCCATACCTTCTACCCTGTCCCTCCCCATTACAACCGCCAATCCATCCATCTACCAGTCAAAGAAACACTCATGCATAAGTGGCTAGTTATCAGAAGTATTTTCACGCATATATCCGGCGGGGTATACGCGATTTTACAAAAAGGATGGCCGCAGGCTATACGAGGGTGCGGGCTATGCAGTCTTTTATGCAAGAGCACGTGTAGCAGAAGTTAATGAGCGCATTGCTTGATTAGTATTCCCAGAAGTTAATTGCTTGATTAGTGTTTCAATTTAGCGCACCTTTAGCCAGTAGTTATCACAACATTAATAGAAAAAAACCTATGCTACAAAATCACATCTTTAATTGCAAACGTTAAAACAGTCTTTAATGAAAATTAAAACATATAAATTTCTAAAAAACGTTCAAAAACCTTCAAAGTCCGTATCGTTACTTGATTCCCCGAAATACGCGTCTACAAAAGCAGCGCCATCAAGTTCATCGGCGTAGTCTTCCAAGTCAGTGTAGGCTGACTCCTCACCCGATGCGCCGTCCAGGATTCCAGCTTTAAACAAGCCACTGATTATAGAGCTTGGTTTCACAGCTCTCCAGGCCGCAACCATCCAGTTACAAACTTCTGTATAGGTGGCTCGTCACTGTTTTCCAGATGGGGTGAATGAATGTACACCCTGGCTCATCCATTTTTCCCACTCCTTTCTCATGAAACATTTGAACGAATGGTTGACGGAGATATCCAATGGTTGGAGCTTACAGGTTAGTCCTCCAGGAATGACAGCAATATGCGCGCCGGCTTTATTTATTTGTTTCTGAACACTAGAGTGCTTGTGCGCTGCCATCGCATCAAAAATTAGCAAAGATTTAGGCACAAAAAACCCGCCTTGCCGTGTTTGAAAACAGCGTTCTGTCCATCCTCGTTCATCCACCCTTTCTTATTGCAAATAACTGCAACTCCATTTGGAATCTTTTCTCTGGGCATCGTTACCCGTTTGAAAATAACCATCGATTTTAACTTTGCACCACTCACGGTGCACGCTAGCACAGTGGTGAGATTTGTTCACTCATGGCTGGTTGTTGATATTGCAATCATCTTTTTTCCACGTTGATCAACTGTACGACTTGCTGGGACATCAAATGAAAATCGGTACTTCGTCCATGTTAATTATGTCTGCAGGACATAAATTATGCATGCTACACTCCTTGCGCACAAAATCGTGAAATTCTGTTAATTTTTCTTCCCAGTCACCTGGCAGTTTTTGCCCTACGGTAGTTCGTGAACGAACAGCTAAATTATTTCTGTGCATAAATGTATGTGCCCAATTGCATCCACCCCCGAAGTCTGTTATTTTCATCTCATTTGCTATCACGCGGGCCTTCTGCCAAATAGCAATGGTTGACACAACTTTGTTGCTTTCTTGTTGTGCAACAACCCACTCTTTCAGGTTAGCTTCTAGAGTTGGCCATTTACAATGCATACCTCTGTGAGCACACTTTCTTGGATTCAGAGTTTTCAAAATGCCTTCTTCTTTTTGCCATTCTCGCACCGATTTTTCATCCACAGAGAATTCTTGACCAGCTGCGCAATTGCCGTGTTTCTTGGCATGCTCGATAACGGACAATTTGAAGTCAAATGTGTATGATTTTCTCTTGGGCATTTTGATCGGACCCTGCAGTAATTACCCCAGGAATTGCATAATCACACACTCGCAACAACCTACCACAAGGTCATTCGTTTCAGCTTCATATGTTGCTTACTAATTAAGGCATAAGGATTTCGCTTGACCAGATGTTACAAATTGACAGCAAGTATAAACACACTTGAGCAGATGTTACAAATTGACAGCAGTAATTAGCACTCAAATGGTGATCCTTCTGGTAACAATTAACAACTAAACAGCCGTTACCCCCCCGTAACAACACTACCAGGTGCAGGGAATACATGGGTGCAGGCTATGCACAGATTTTTTTCTGAGATTACAATTTTCAGCGGGCTATACACAGGTGCGGCTTATACCCGTGGGCGGGGTATATGCGCGAAAATACAGTACTTTTGTGGCTAGGAAAGTGCATCTCTGCTTCCTTGTAGCTGCTACAACACTACTACTACTAGAAATACTTCCTCCTGGGAAGCCTGAAATAGTTTATCATGGTAGGTAAGAATGGAGCTTCATGCCAGGTGTACTACAGAAAGGAAGGTGCAGAAGTTTTAATACTGAATTACTGAATGGTGTCAGATTTATTTACACTATTTAAACTAAATCATGCGATTCAATAAGAAGAATGAAAAGGATATTTTTAATGTTATGTGTACTGTGAAACCAGAAGTACACAGGTTGCCATGTACATTTGGTGTTTAATTACTTAAAAAGCTGACACCTAGTGGCATATTCTAGAAATCATCTTTCATATATGATGAGCACATATTTAAAACAGAGACAAAAGTATCAGAGATAAGGATGGTTCAAAAATCAATACATCTCTTTAAACAGCAGTGATTGTGGGACCAGATTTTGAGACTTCAAACTCTTCTCAACTTTATCATGTGAAATAGTGCATTATTTTGAGAACTAAATCACCAGTAAGAATGTTAAAATGACAAAAGATCAATAAACAATGTTTTCAAGCTCCAAAAGGAGATACCTATTTATGGGATACAAAACATTTCAGTTTTTTCACACATTTTGCTACACTAGAATGAAGACAAAATATAGCTGGACAGTAGGATGTTGGACAAAAAAATAGATAAACTGCTGGTAAAAGATACAAACCTTGGATCTAGTGTGTAAATACAGAAGACGTTAGCAACTTGTGATGACTCAAAATTCAAAAGACCTACTGAGACTTAAATAAAAGACATATAATCATTTTATAATTGCTATAATTTTTCTTTTAAACCAAATTTAAATCAAACAGAACCAATTACTTAATTAGAAATCTCGTTGCTATGCCAATTAGTTGATTTTGCTACTGTAACTTCAAAAAACATGATTGTGTATTGAGTTATGGTTTGTAAAGATACAATAAAAGCCCCATAAGACTTTCTGCATGTCTTAAGTTAAGAAATGAAATATGAAGAAAAGTGGAGCAACTGGAATGAGCAAAACAAAAATCAGGCATTGCTAGTAATCTATAGTAATGGGCAACAGCACATATGTAATTTTCTGAAACTGCCTTAGCCCAGTTACATGCCCTACTACAAAAAAAAAAACAGTGCATCTTAACCATACTAGCCCAATGGGACTAGGTTCAGGTGTACTTTTGACCTTTCTAAAGTCCTGGCAACAGGAGCCAGAGAGAAGGTACCACTAGACAGTGACTTGTTAAGAAACAGAAATAATTCTGCCTATAATTCACCCTCCCAGAGGGCTCACATTCTCTTTTTGCTC
Source organism: Alligator sinensis (assembly GCF_000455745.1). Taxonomy (NCBI): domain Eukaryota; kingdom Metazoa; phylum Chordata; order Crocodylia; family Alligatoridae; genus Alligator; species Alligator sinensis. Next base: position 798,157 of record NW_005842562.1, on the reverse strand, counting down.
TTTTTCTGGCCCCATGAATCTTGCTCTTGGGCCAATTCAACAGCCCATAAGACTAGTCCATAATCAAATGTTTAAGGCACCCTTCTGGAAGTGGAAGTTTAGGTATGAATCCCCTCGGGCAGATGGGCCCATAACCCAAGCACTGGACTTCCTGAGCAAGTGCTCTTATTATGAATTGTTGGACAAAAGACGGACTTTACACTGATCTCACTGAGCTGTCACTCAGGGCATCCTAGTTCAGACAGATACCTTTCTAGGGGTGTACAAAGTGGGCAGTATTTGATTTGGATTCAGCCCGATTCAGGGGACAGTGATTCGTAGAAGGACTTGGGTACCTGTACACCAGTGCCAGAAGCATGGGGAACAAGCAGGAGGAATTAGTCTTCATGCTTTCCACTGGGCACTACGATCTAGTAGGGATCATGGAGACCTGGTGGGACTCCTCTCATGACTGGAGTGTAGCCATAAAGGGCTATGTCCTTCACAGAAGGGACTGGGTAGGGAAGACAGGTGGGGGTGTTGTCCCCTATGTGAAGAAGCAGTACACCTCCCTACAGGCTGATGTTGGCCCCAAAGAAGAACAGTTTGAAACCCACTGGGTCAAGCTCTGGGGTAGGCACGGTGAGAGAGACCTGACTGGAGGTGTATACTACAGGCCGCCTAACCAATTGGAGGAACTTGATCTAGCATTCGCCCATGAACTAATGGAGGCCGCACATGCACGGGACATGGTTGTCACGCGTGACTTCAACTACCCAGACATCTCCTGGAAGGAATGCTCGGCCAGCTCGGATCGATCATGATCCCCACCCCACCCCAAAAGATTTTTTTTTTTTTTTTTTTTTTTTTTTTTTGACTCAGGAGGTGCAGAGGTCAGCTAGAGGCAATGCAGTTCTTGACCTGGTCCTGGCCAAAGGGGATGACTTGGTGACCAACTTAAACAGAGGGCAGCCTAGGCAGCAAAAGGGCACAACAGCCCCCCTTGGCTCTGCAGGGAACTAGCGGACCTCCTGCATCTTAAAAGGAAGACCTACAAAGGATGGAGGACTGGAACCACCACCAAGGAGGAATACTCTGCTCTGGTCCGGACCTGCAGAGAGTAAACTAGGAAAGCCAAGGCTGCAATGGAACTCCAGCTAGCTACAAATATCAAGGACAATAAAAAGTCCTTTTTTAGATATGTGGGGAGCCGGAGGAAAAGGAAGGGCAACATTGGACCCCTGATAAACCAGATGGAACAACTGACAACCAATGCCCATGAAAAAGCAAACTTGCTTAATGGGTACTTTGCGTCAGTTTTTCACCAGTCCCATGGGACAGGGCCCCCTGCCCACTGTGGGTCAGGGAGTCCCAGATGAGGGAGTTTCCTTACCCTCCATCAAAGCTGACCTCGTGAAGGAACACCATGATAGGCTGGATACCTTCAAGTCAGCCAGCCCTGATGGTTTACACCCAAGGGTACTAAAGGAGCTGGCTATCTAGCATCATAGCTCAGCTCCTGGCACAGATCTTTGAGAACTCCTGGCGCTTTGGTGAAGTGCTCAAAGACTGGAAGAAGGCCAGTGTGGTACCTATCTTCAAGAAAGGGAGGAAAGTAGATCCAGCAAACTACAGGCCCATCAGCCTGACCTCTATCCTGGGGAAGGTCTTGGAAAAGATTATCAAAGAGGCCATCCTTAACAGACTAGCTGA
>NW_005842562.1:784247-796300 GCF_000455745.1 Alligator sinensis | reverse complement strand
CTGTGACCAGTGGGGTCCCTCAAGGCTCTGTCCTAGGGCCTATACTTTTTAACATCTTCATCAATGATGTGGACATTGGTGTCACAAGCAGGCTGGCCAAGTTTGCCAACAACACCAAACTCTGGGGTAAAGCATCCACACCTGAGGACAGGAGGATGATCCAGGCAGATTTTGACACGCTCATGAAATGGGAGGATGAGAACCTGATAGTGTTCAACACCAAAAAATGCAAGGATCTCCACCTTGGGAGGAAAAACCTGCAGCACGCTTACAGGCTCGGCAGTGCTACGCTGGTTAGCACTACAGATGAAAGGAACTTGGGGGTCATGAATGACCACAAGATGAACATGAGTCTTCAATGTGATACTGCAGCTAGTAAAGCGAGCAAAATGCTGGCTTGCATCCATAGATGCTTCTCAAGCAAATCCCGGGATGTCATTCTCCCCTTGTACTCGGCCTTAGTGAGGCCGCAGCTGGAGTACTGCATCCAGTTTTGGGCTCCACAATTCAAAAAGGATGTGGAGAAGCTTGAGAGAGTGCAGAGGAGAGCCACGCGCATGATCAGAGGTCAGGAAAACAGACCTTATGATGAGAGGCTGAGAGCCATGGGACTCTTCAGCCTGGAAAAGCGCAGGCTCAGGGGCGATTTGGTGGCCACCTATAAGTTTATCAGGGGTGTTCACCAGGATCTGGGGGAGCATCTGTTTATCAGAGTGCCCCAAGGGATGACAAGATCGAACAGTCACAAACTCCGCCACGACCAATTCAGGCTAGACATAAGGAAGAACTTCTTTACTGTCCGAGCCCCCAAGGTTTGGAATAGACTGCCGCCGGAGGTGGTTCAAGCACCCACTTTGAACGCCTTCAAGACACATTTGGATGTTTATCTTGCTGGGATCCTATGATCCCTGCTGACTTCATAGACATTTGGGCTGGAAGGGACCCTGAAGGACCATCAAGTCCAGCCCGCTGCCCCAGGGGCGGGAAATCTAGGTGATAGTGACCATGAAATCATTACGTTCACAGTCTGTCGCAAGGCTGACCAAACAGATATCAAGCTCAAAGTCGTAGACTTCAAAAACGCAAATTTTAGTAAGCTCAGGTCACTAGTAGAAAATGCCCAGAGACCAAGGACCACAGGTAAAGGGAACACAAAAAGAATGGTTGTTCCTTAAAGATACAATCTTTAAGACTCAGAGAATATCCATTCCATGGAGAAAAAGTAGCAGAAGGGTCAAAATCCCCTCTTGTCTAAGCAGGGAAGTTGCAGCCCTCCTACAGAAAAAGGAAGAGGCATACAAGCAACGGAAGCTTGGGATAGCCTCTAAGGAAGACTACTTGTAGAAAACAGATTAGGCAAGCTAAGGCAGAAACTGAACTAAAACTAGCTACAAGAATCAAGGACAACAAGAAGTCCTTCTTTAGCTATATAGGGAGTAAAAGGAAAACTAATGGGAGTGTGGGGCCACTGCTCAATGCCTCAGGATAGCTGGTCACAACCACTCAGGAAAAAACTGAACTCCTAAATGACTACTTTGCCTCGGTCTTTCACAAGACCAAGGGGAACAACATGCCAGGTAGGGCACAGAACGAGCAGGGTAGGATTGACACCATTCCCACCATTGCCATAGAACTGGTGTATGATCAATTAAAGAAATTAGACGTATATAAATCAGCAGGACCGAATGAACCCCACCCAAGAGTGCTGCAAGAGTCGGCAGAAGTAATTGCAGAGCCCCTGGTAAAGGGCTTTAAAAAATCATTGGCCTCTGGAGAAATCCCAGAGGACTGGAAGAGGGCTAATGTTGTGCCCATCTTCAAGAAGGGGAAATGCGAAGACCTGGGAAACTCCTGGCCAATTAGCTTAATTTCTATTCCAGGGAAAATCCTAGAAACATTCATCAAAGAGGCTATACATGACAAACTTGCAGAAGGCATGATACTGAATGACTTTGTTGTGGGCAGGTCTTATCTGACCAACCTCATTTCTTTCTATGATCAGGTGACTTGTCACCTGGATGAGAGAAAAGCGATTGACATCATATACCTCAACTTCCAGAAAGCCTTTGACCTGGTATCCCACAAGGAACTGATCAGAAAACTGGAAGATACCGGGCTCAACTGCAGGACCGTCAAATGGATACAAAACTGGTTGCGAGGTAGGACACAGAGAGTCCAAATGAATGGATCAGTGTCATCCTGGTGAGATGTGGGCAGCGGCGTACCCCAGGGGTTGGTACTTGGTCCTGTGCTGTTCAATATTTTCATCAATGACCTGGCTTAGGGGGTGAAAAGCCCATTGGCCAAGTTCGCAGACGACACCAAGATATAGAGTTGTGCGGACACAGCCACAGATAGGCTGCAGATACAAGCAGACCTAGACAGGCTGATGGGTTGGGCAGAACGGAACCAGATAAGATTCAATATAGAGAAATGCTAAGTGCTGCATCTTCAAAGGAAGAAACCCTAGCACACCTATACCCTGGGCATCGCTAACCTGACTAGCATGACAAATGAAAAGGATCTGGGGGTAACAATAGACCACAACATGAATATGAGCCAGCAATGCAATGCAGAAGTCGCTAGAGCCAATAAAACTCTGGCATGCATCAATTGATGCATCTCCAGTAAATCCAAAGAAGTGATTCTCCCGCTTTACTCATCATTGCAGTGGCCACAGCTGGAGTATTGCATCCAGTTCTGGGCACCGCACTTCAACAAGGACGTGCTAAAGCTTGAGGGGGTCCAGAGAAGGGCCACCTGTATGATCAGGGACTTGCATGGCAACCGATATGAAGAGAGGCTGAGGGATCTCGGACTCTTCAGCCTAAAGAAAAGAAGGCCTAGAGAGGACTCGATTGCAGCTTACCTCTATATCAGAGATGTACACCAGGGGCTCAGTGAACAACTGTTCACCAGGGAGCCCTGGGGGAAAATTAGAAACAACGGCTAAACTCCTGGAAGATAGTTTCAGGCTAAACATAGGAAAAAATTCTTTACTACTAGGGTGACCAGACTGTGGAACAAGCTCCCCCCAGAGGTGGTGCAATCATCTACCCTAGAGGTCTTCAAGAAAAGACTGGACTGCCTCCTGGCTGGGGTCTACTGACCCCAGATTTCTTTCCTGCTCATGCAGGCGGCTGGACTTGATGATCCTTCAGGGTCCCTTCCAGCCCAATGATTCTATGAAAGCTGAAACTGCTTAGATTTTAACTTTCATCAATATATACCTCCTGCAAGTAAAGGGAAAATGCCTAGGAGTGACAGCTGTATGGTTATGCAGTTATTCTAGCCTCATAAGGATATTGTTTATTCATCTTTCAAGCTCTATATCCAAAAGAAGTAAAATATTATCAAATGACAGCTGTTTTTGTTTCTTACAGTAGTATGTACATAAAAATATTTTATATTTAAGAAGCCCCTAAAAAAAAAAAAAAAAAAAAAAGGAATCTCACAGGAACCATGCAACTTCAAGGCACATAACAGACAGACTGACATCTAATACAGGATACAGAGCACAGAATGTAATGACACAGCAAGAAAATGTTACCCAGAAATTCTAAGGCAAACTCGTACTCCAGTGAATAAACTATTTCTATTGGGACCTTTGAGAGGAATTAATTACATTTAAAATACCCATGTACAAAATATTACATACAATTCAATCTGCTGTTCCGTACTGAATACTTGAGCTGATGCTATTAAGATTTGAACCCACAAAATGGGCAGATGATGCAGTTTACCCATTTCAAAACTAATGTTTAAAACATCAACATATCCGTTCTGCTTAAAGACAGGGATGTGAGTCCAAAACAAGTGAATAACCTCCATATTATGCTCATGGTCATTATTCAAAGGTGGAGCCTCTAAGAATTTCCTGGTATTGTTGTCTCCCCTTCCAGCAAGTCTGCCCTGAAATATTCTAAACGTGTTCTGACAACATTATATTGTACTATACTAGAAATAGCAGTGTTTGTGCAATCAAATACCAAATTATAGAGCAGCAATAGCAAGGCTATAGTTAGAACTGGACATTTCCATTCTAAACACTTAGTTGTCATTCACTTACATGATTTTAAAGTGAATTACCTTCTGGATGGATATTTCTCTCATTCAGTCTTGGAAAAAAGAGCTTGGTAGGTCTCAAAAATGTTGCTGTTCTGCGTAGGGATAAAACCAATAACTTTCACGGTGAAAGACAGGGAGGTCAACCCATCCCCAAAGAGTCAATTGCCAAGTGATCAGTCAGGGCACTCATCAAGGATATGGGAAACCAAAAGACAAAGTCTTGACTTGCCCACCTGAGATCAGTGTCCAACATTTTCAGATGAATGCCCTAACCAGCAGGCTATTGGATAATCTGGGTTGGGTGTTTTTCATTTTCTCCTGCTGGAGCTGTTCTACTTCGCATAAATAACTGAATATTCAATAGGCCAGAGAGCAAGAGATTGACTTTTTAGCCCAGCAGTTATGGCACCTACCTGGGATGTGTGCGGGCCGGGAGCGACCCGAGCCCTTTTTCGTGCTGCACGCGGGCTGTGGCCAGCAGCCCGGGCACGCTGGATCAGAGAGGGAGGGCGACGAGCTGGAATTAGGCACAAACGCTTAGCGGTAGTTTTAAAGATTGTTTACTTACACCGAGATGGCAGTGGTGTAGGCTGGAAAACTTGCTTGAGTTGTGGTTACAGACACAGACAACACGGATGGTCACGTGGAGTTTGCTAGGCTCCACAGAACAGAGCTCCGGATGCTCTGGGTGAACGCGCCACCAAAATCGGAATCGGAGATACGTCTTATAAAATTTGCGCTCGAAGACGGGAAGAGGTGGGCGATGGATCAGGTCGCCAAGCTCCTCTGAATCTCACACAGGGTCTCTATTACCCTGCCGTGTATCCAGAGTCCCCACGAGATGGATGTGGAGTCCTCTTCGGCTTGGGCGGAAACTGCTCAAGCCTCTTATACGGCTAACAGGCCAATCATTAGCCGCCATGTGGGAATAATTTAGAACTAGCCAATAGCAGGGAACGAATTTACATACTGGTGGCGGGAACTCTTTTGCACCGTGCATTTCTCCTGCAACTTGAGCAATGCACTCTGCAAAAGAAGCTGCAGAAAGGCGGGAAACTCGTCCCTGCACCGGGGTTTTCCTTTGCAACAGGAAACTCTCCCGTGCAATGAAGCTGCAACTTGGCGGGGATAATTCTGGTGCCGAAGCACACACAAAATCATGCCTTTGGGTCATGATAGGATGGAGGAAAACAGAATAATTACGCGAACTAAAAAAGTTCCTAAAGGAGAGAGAGGTCCACCCCCAAACAGCCAATAGTCTGGTGGTTACAACATCCGCTGGACCATCAGACAACCTTGTAAGCCTCTGTAGATCTAAAATGGAAGGAGCTGAGTATACCTTGAGCTCCTACCACCCATGTGAGTGTCCTAAACAACAATCTCCTCTGGAGTCCATCTATCAGCATATCTCTTGTTTTAGCCAGCAATTCCATCCTTTTAAGAACTGGAGCGCACACTGCCATGAAAAGTGTTGATTCAATTTGACTTTTGAATTAGCATTTATATTCAAAACCAATTTTAGTCAGACAATTCCTAGTCAGTTTTATTTCCCCCCAGAAGATTTTGTTTTGCTTATTAAAATGTAAAGATAATCTAACATTCTCAAGTTAGGAATATGTGCTAAAAATCAAATTAAAAAAAGAAAAGTATTCCTAGTCCTTGAGACAACTTACCAGGTACTTTAGTACAGGTGGATAAATTGCTTTATTTTAAAACTTCAGATGAAAACATGAAAATAGTTCTCAGTGAGGAACATTTACTTCCTCCCTGCCTAAAATAATGATGAAATAACAAAATAATGAATTTTAGACTGGAGAGTTGCACAGTTCACTGCTTCTGTAAAACAAGCTCATTGCACACCAAGGGCTCCTTGCATCCCTCCATTCTCCCTGAACATGATCCCATCTTCCTCTCTTTGTAACTGACTCTAACATTTCCTCCCATGATCCCTAGGGTTCTATATGCTCCCCATGACACCCTTCCCCCCATCCCATCGATACTTGTGACCTTGCTCCCTTCTCCCCTCCCATACCACAGCTTCTACGTATCTATCTTTCTTCCCTACCCCACTCCCAAACTATTGTTTTTACTCAGATTTAAAGGAATAGGAACACAGCTATTGCCGCCTGCTTTTCTCTCCCCCCTCACCATGGAACAGGCAGGGGGGAAGCAGCATACTAGAAAGGAGGAATGAAAGTTTCCTCACTATCCTCTTCATTTTCCCGCTCAGCAAGGAACATTTAATTTAAAATTCAAATATATTCTAGTTTTCTGATTTTAATCAAAATCAACAAGTTGGCCTAAAATGTTCCCCAAAATCTGATCCAAAACTAAGATTCAAAACTTACTGCATTACATGCCAAAGTTGACTTAGGCATTTGCTTTATTCAGCCAATGACAATTAAGGAGATGATAATATCTTTTTTTTTTTTTTTAAATAGCAAATTATGCCTGCTCAGTAAGTTATACTATTTACTAAGTTATGCATAGAGACAGGGCACATATCAAGGCATATACATATTTTACTCTCAGGATCCCCTCAGAGCACTGGTCAAATGACTGTCTGTTGAATTGAAACAGACTAGTAAAAATATATGATTAAGCAATTAGATCATACATTTTATCAAGTTATGTGTACTTTAGGTCTTGGTAGGCTGTGATGAGTCAAAAGAAGTCAATGTTTCACATGTCCTGCTACACCCTACAATAGAACCATCACCATTGTTGGATCTTACAGCTGCATCTCCAGAAATGTTATACATCTCATCCAGTGCACCAAATGTCCTGATGGGAAATATGTTGGAAAAAACAAACAACAACTGTGCACCAAAATGAACACACACCGAAAATCTATCAAAGACAAGAATACCCAACTACCTGTGGGGGCACTCTTCTCACAAGACCATCACTACCTCTCCAATCTCTCAATTCTAATCCTCAAAGGGAACTTACAAAACACCTTTTGTAGATGAGCCTACGAACTTCATTTCATAAATCTACTGGATACAAAAAGTCCTGGACTCAATGTAGACATTGGTTTTATGACACATTACAACCTGCGTGACATCTGATTCAATAGGTACCTGCTTGACCTAACCTCTTACATTCTTCTTCTCCCCCCCACCTTTTCTCCCTTCCCCTACTTTCCTACCCTTTGTCTCCCTGATTTCCTACTATTTCCTTCTTCATTGAGAGCCTTTCTTACCCTGTATATTTACCTCTGTAATGTTTCCCTTTGGCCTTTTTCCCCCCCTGCTTTCTTCCCCCTCCCTCCTCTGCTTTACCTTTTATTTCTCATTTCTACCTTTTTATATTTACATTACATCCTCTCACATTTTGAGCTCCTCTCATTCCTGTTTTCTTAATCTCCAACTATTATTTTTCACTGACAGACTCTTTTCCACCCTGTAGTCTATCACTGCAATGCTTCCCTTCAGCCTTTTTTCCCCTGCTGTCTTCCCTCTCCCCTCTCTGCTTTACCTTTTGTCTTTCTAATTGCGACCTATTTACATTCTCACTGACATCCTGTCACACTTTTAGCTTCTCTTATTTCCTGGAGTCTCAGAACAGCAGAGACTCCCTAAACCTGAAGAAGGGTGACTGTACCCAAAAGCTTGCTAAGACCTTTTTTTTCAACTAGTCAGTTGGTCTAATAAAATACATCACATCTACTCAAAAAAACTTGCCTGACTATATCCTTAGACCAACACAGCTACAACCAAAAACCCAGCAATGTTTCACATGGCATGACAGGGAACCAGAGGCTTTTGTCACTTTAAGTAGAAAGTGCATAGAGTAGGCAAAGCCACATGACCGGGAGGGGTGGGGTTTGGAGACATATATACCCAGGGCCGGAAGAAAGTGGGCAGTCTAGCCCTATATGCTGTGTAAGAAGAAGCTCCTGGGAGAGAGGGGCTTCAGGAAAGACCCACGGACAGCCAGGCTACACAGGGAGCTAGACGGGGCAACTGAAGGGGGCGTACGGCTTGGGGTGGGGCATTGGCCCATAGTGAGGATTAAGGTAAGGTTTGGGAACCGGTTTGCTTGTGTGTTATATTTAAGTTTCTACACTGGAGGACCAGATTGTGACTATAGGGGTGATATGGTGGGCCAAGATTAATGTCTGTAAGACAATTTAGTGCCTGAGAGCAAGACTGATACTGGTCAGGCACATGAAGCACAAGATAGTTGAGGAACTGAAGCATTCTAGGACCCTGGGGCAGCCTCCCGCAATATTATAAATTCCATCAAGGCACAACAGGTGAGTTAGAAAAGGGAGGAAAAGCCAGAGTGAGGCAGGTGTTGGTTGGCCATCAGGGAGTATCACAGCCACCCTCACAGCCAGATATGCTACACATGGAAAGAATGATCACTAGGACATTAGCTCAAGTTCTCAAAAAAATCTGAAAAAACTCAGGTCACAACTGAAACCTGTATCTTAAACACATACCAATTTCAAATTAGTTACTTTATTCCAATCATCAGTTAATTTATTCCAAGTGTTGCTTCCAACCATCTTCTGTATTTAGGAAAATTGCTACAATATTCCTATGTGACAGAAATGTTACATAGAACTTGAAAATTAAAATTACCTCAAGATCATCCAGTGAACGGGTAATGCTAAATCGCTTAGATCTTCCAAATGATCTCCGAACAGAAGACCGTTGAGGGGCCTGAGGTAATCCAACTGAATGCCCAAACTTTGCGCCCTAAAGACAATAGAAAATAGAAAATTATTTTTACCTGTATTTAATTTTAGTACTTTACTTACCTTGGACAAATCTTCAGAGGCAGCAACGAATTTTCAGAGGTGCTCTCCTTTTATCCAATTTTACATCTGTTCAATTATACAGAACAGTGGGAGGTGTTTCCTCCAGCATCACTAAAACAATAACGGTGGATGCCACAGGGGGTAATGAATATAAGATGATAGATCACTCTAGATCAATGATTCGCAACCAGGGTGCCACCAGATCCTTTAAAGTGTGCCACAACGTGTGAGGAGGTAAGGTAAGTAGAGAACACAAGCCCAGGCTTTTCCCTACCTGAAGGATCCCCAACATACACTGCCCAGCCCCTCTGCAACGATGTAAGCACTGTGATATATGTTGGTTTGTTAAATTGTGCGCCATTCAATTCACAAAAGGTATGGAAGGGTGCCTCAAGTCTAAAAGATTTGAGAATCACTACTCTAGATATATCTGATTCAGTGCTCTCCCTAAAGCATCCACTTCTGGCACTGTCAGAGACAGGACCACTGGTCTGATCCAGTAGGGCACTTCTTGTGTTCTTACATCCTCATAGCACCAGGAAGGAGGGAGGGAGCAGAAATTTCTAAGGGCACAAATAGAATTAGGCACTCACTTTCAGTGGGAGCTGGCTGGTCTCCTTTGTGCCTTTGAAAATATCTACTAATCATTAAATTAATGTCATGAACATACTTTTTCCAGCCTAAGGCAAACACTTAGAAAGAAATGAGTTTACAAAAATGAGTAGTCAACAAGAGTTTTGCCGTGATTAGAAGAAAAGCACAAGACAATCCTAGCACTTTGCTGTCATGACTAGAGAATAGTAACTCATGGTCTCTATACAATGCTTCAAACCTAGAATCCATCTTACCTAGCCCCTGCCTGCATGATAAACACTCCCCACTTGTGTACTGATATTCTCAGTACTCAAGCTTATACCCATAAATTCCAACTTTCTAAATTACAGGAAGTATAAGGAAGTTGCCAGACTATTCTTTTATTTTACCAGCATAACTACTATTGTATGCACCTACAAAACAAAATCAAATGGTCTTCTGGGTTTTTAATGCCCTATAAGCATGTTCCACACTACCTTCCTCAAACAGTATATGCAGCTCAATCTATCCAAAGTCTGAGCCTCTTCTCTGTTCCCTCACTACAACACCCAAGTTTAGAAGGGTCACTGTATTTGTGTTGTTTTACATATCTTGAATTCCTTCCCCAATATATACTACCTTAAAATATTTCTTTTCCCTATAACAGATGATAGACTCTACCATACTGAAGCTTTCCTGTATTTCATTTCTGCACCTTCCTCAGTAGGACAAGCATCTTTTTTGGTTTTGATATGGCAAATCTCTATTACTTATATTTTTATTTTTTTCCTTCTAGTGTTAGGACTCACTGTTTCCAACTCTAAAATATCTTCTCTTTTCTGAGCATTTTGTTTGTCTTTGTTCAAAAGTCTATATAAGTCACATTAAGTAACTAAGCAAACATAATTCTACATTTTTATAATTGGATGTTAACAGCTTATTGTACAAAGTAGAGAAAAACAGCTAGCACATTATGCAGCCTTCTCTCTGTTACATAAGAGAACTTATCTGACATCTTTACTGAAAAAAATTAATATCTTGCTGTTTGTTTACCCATATGTATTCAATATGGCTCTTTAAAAGTATACAGATTCGCCCAAATGAACCATATTTACCATCAACTCCTACAAGAATGCTTTACAAATACCAAAGCTTAATATACCAAACAGGAATCTGAACCCAATTTCTACAGCAAACCCCCCTACTTTCCTTGGCATGCCTCTGCAACAGACTGGAACTCCTTTGGTATTTCAGGGAAATATTAAATAATGAGGATGCTTAATTTGACATGAAAACAAATGATGCAGTAGAACTGGTAGGCTTATATTCAATGTTTCCACTCTCTGCGCACACATTTTCAGTTTTTAGTACAGCAACATTTTTTTTGTACAGATAAAGAAAAATTATGCTGGAACAGTTACCAGAAAGAAGCCAGAGATTTGGCAACTGTAAAGCAGACTACTGAGGTCTGTAACCTGATGGACCACTTGGGACTGTAGGAAGATTATACGAACTAGACATTTCTGCTTAAAGTGATCAACAAAAAATTGAGGATATTCAAGTTGTAGAATTATAGAAAATGAGGGTTGGAAGGGACCTCAGGAGATCATCTAGTCCAACCCCCTGCTCAAAGCAGGACCATCCCCATCTAGATCATCCCAGCCAAGGCTGTGTCTACCTGGGTCTTAAAAACCTCCAAGAGATGGAGATTCTACCACCTCTCTGGGTAACCTGTTCCAGTGCTGTACTACCCTCCTGGTGAGAAAGTTTTTCCTAATATCTAACCTAGCTCTTGTAGCCCTTAGGTTTCAAAGTTAGCATCCATGAACAGAACAGCGCATAACTTTCAGAGATATTTTTCAAGTTATTTGCAGATCTAAGCAAATATCATCACATTAGTTTACATTTGGTTTCTATTTTAAGGCTGCTTGGAATCTCAAGGTTTAGAATAATTTCTCTTCACTTAAATGAAAGTCTGACTCTGAAGCAATCTTTGGTAACGAGTGGACCCTGTGTTAAATTCAAAAGGAGCCACTGCTATTAGCCTACAATAGATTGGAACAACGGTTTATTCCCAGTACACTGAGAGAATGGACAAATGAACAAATAATAGCAAATTTTAAAAAGGTAAGGACTTCATAGACATTAGGGCTGGGAAGGACCTCAAGAGATCATTGAGTCCAGCCCCCTGCCACAGGGGCAGGAAGGCAGCTGGGGCCAAGGGGTACCAGCAAGACAAACATCCAAATGTCTCTTAAAAGAGTCCAGAGTAGGTGCTTGCACCACCTCCAGCAGCAGTCTGTTCCAGGCCCTGGGGGCTCAGACTGTAAAGTTGTTCTTCCTTATGCCCAGCCTGAAATGGTCTTAGAGGAGTTTGTGACCGTTTGACCTTGTCATCCCTTGGGGTGCTCTGGTGAACAGGTGCTCCCCTAGTACCTGATGTACACCCCTTATATATTTTAGGCAGCCACCAGGTTCCCCCCCACCAAGCCTGTGCTTTTCCAGGCTGAAGAGTCCCATAGCTCTCAACCTCTCAGCACAAGGCCTGTTCTCCTGCCCTCTGACTTGACATATAATCAGCTGTTTCATGGTAACAGTTTGTGTCCTTTCCCTTACTGTGCAGTAGCTCACAAGCCATTAC